>NC_134477.1:36075849-36170849 GCF_964194025.1 Convolutriloba macropyga | reverse complement strand
TAATAGTGGTCTCCTTAGTAGCTGGTGATGGGATGAGGTTGGTCATAGTTTTTTTGACGTGGAGCTTCTTGACGATCGCTTCAGCTTGTGTTTTGCGGATGTTGCGCAGCCGGAGTGACCTGGCTTTTGTGGATACTGTGCTTTTGGTTGGGGTGGTTGACATGAAATCTGCAGCTGAAGATGAGGGTGCAATGATGAATGGTTTTGTGTGCCCTGGGGAGAGTGCTCGCAATATTCGCGTTGTCTTTTTGTTACGTAGTTCGTTTAGACTGATCGGACTCTGGCTTATTTCGAATATCCTGCTTTCTTTTAGCGCGGCGAGTTTGGCTTTTGTTAATTTTGTATTTGCAGTTTTTTGCTGCTGATACGGTTGCCCTTTTCCTTATTAGCGTGTTTCGGAAAAAAGAGCAATATCGTTGCTACGAATTACTGTGTTTTTTCGATTATTTCTATCGAAAGTCATGGTGTGGGGGCTGTAGTCTAAAATTGTTCCGTGAGATTATTGACCAAAGGGGTTTTAAAGTTCCCCTGGGCTAGGGATTTCTTCTTCTGATAGTCTTACGTGCTAGGTTACTGCCGGTTTGGTCGATTAGGGTGGTTTTGTTGCCTATTTGAAATTTGAATTTAGAGGGAATTATTGTACCCTTCTGGGCTGGTCTGAGTGGAGCATCGTCGGAGTCGGAGGAGTCTGTTTTCTTCGAGTCCCGGAGGGAGTGTCCTGTGGGGTAGGTTCCTCTGGCCTATACTGAATGTCGAGGTTGAACTCGGAGTTCGTCTCTCGGTCCCCGATCGCTACGAGTTTTGAAGGAGTCGTTTATCTAGGTAAAAGGATTTTTTTTTGTATGTTAAGTTGTTTGTATTGGGGTTTGTTAAGAGATTAGTCAATTCTGTGTTTTTCCGTCCACCGAAATGTGCTCCGAATGGGGGATTTTCGTTACCCTATTGGGTTTAAGTCATATAGATTCGATTATTTCTGAGATTTTTTCTGCTATTGTGGTGTTGTCACAGATGGGGTTGATATTCAAGGATGCAAGTTTTTGTTTATGTGTTTGCATTAGGCGTTCGACCATTCCCGATGCGCGGTGGTCAAGAGTGGGGAGAAAGAAAGTTTAATGTTCTTATCTTTACAGTATATTTCGAAAGCTCTGGATTTAAATGCTTGTTCCTGCTCGCAACGTATGCTGCGGGGGATTTTGTGGAACGCTCAATATTGGTTTAGGAATTCTATTGCTGTTTGGATATCTTAGTTAGAGTGTACTATTGCTGATGGATATCGGGAGAATCGGTCGTTGGCGGCTAGAATGAAGTGTTCGTTATGAGTGTTTTTTGCGTCTAAAATCGGTCCTGCAAAGTCTATTTGTTTTTCCTCACAGGGCTCATTAGTTTAGGGACTTGGCCGATAATTGATTATGATATTATAGATTTTAGATTCTCACCTTGGTCTAGGCACTGTCTGAAATTTTCGGCTCGTTGCGCGATTCTGCGGTGGGTTTGAGGGAACAAATTCAAATTGTCGAGGCGTATCATTCCAACTTGACCCAGGTGGGTGCGGTGTACCGCAATAATAACTAGATTTGGTAATTGATAAGGAATAGACAGTTTGCCGTCGTATAATAGGCATCCGGATGGGGCTACGGATAAATCATTGCGTAAGCTGAAGAAATACTGGGAAAATTGTTTTAGCTCCTCCCATTTGTGAGCTTTGGCGAACTTGATGATGGCTTGAAGGATTTCATCTTTTAGAGGAGCTTCTGCTAAGAATTTTTCGCTGAATACCCGGGCGAGGTTACGACGATAATCAGGGGGATGTTCGGTTTCGAATTCAAATATGGGTGCGTGTTTTGATTCATCTCTGGGGTGTCGGCCTTGGCCTATGTTAGAGATGGGGGGATTGGTATCCGTTTGGGTGGCTACAGAAGTTGGGGGGTTGGGGTTCTGTTTGTTCATGGCTTTAGCAGTATTGGGTCTACGATGGCGTTTAACTATAGATACTTCGAAAGTATTTATATGTGGTTTATTTCTAGTAATTACGTTAATGTTGTTTGAAGGATTTAATGATTGTGGAGAAATAAAGTGAGAATTAGAGAGATTAATCACCAACTGGTTTTAACGAGAGAAATGGCATAAAGCGTTCGCTTTATTGTGCGCTGGTTGAATTTTGCTTATTTAGTCATATGATTTGCGTGTGTCGCTGCATGAAGTGATTTGATTGGTTGAAATTTTGTGCTTTCACTCTTCATTTAATAGTGTAAATGTGAATTCGTTTATTCTATTTATTACGAATAGTTCGTCTTCTGCACTTATTGGGGGGGCTTAGATGTGGATTTCTGGTTAGGTAGTCCGTGAAGCCCATATCTTTACCCGGTAAATGATTGGTGGTAAATGTGTACAAGAGTAATTTATGTACCCATCGGGATAGTCCACTTTGGCGGTATTTATTTGCCCAATTGGGTGTGAAGGCCAAAAGCAGTGCTGTGTGATCCCTTATGAGCTTGAATGTTGACCCTAGTAAATAATATTTGAAGTGGTCTGTTGCCCAAATCACTAACAGTAGTTCATTTGTGCTGTATTTCAGTTCGGCTTCATTTAAAAAACAACTAGCGTAAGCTATTGGGAACCGTCTTTTGGGGTATTGTTTGTCTAGTACTGCCCCAAGGCCGGTATGGCAGGCATCTCATCTTAGACGTGTATGTCTCTGTTTGTCGAAATGTTTTTTTTGGTTATTTTTGAGATTTCTGCCTTTATTTTGTCTAGGGCATTTGTATGTGTTTTTTGCCATTGTTTTATGTTATTATATGTATTTTCTTTTTTGAGTAACAGCAGTATGGGGTCGAGTAGGTTTGCCAAATTGGGAATGAATTTTCTTAGTTGTTGGACGGATCCCATGCGGGAGCGCAGTCGTTTGAGGGTGTTTGGGGGTTTTAAGTTGAGTGAGGAATCTGTTTTTTACTGTTGGGGTGATGCCCGTTTGGGTAATTTTGTATACGAGCCAAGTTATGTTTGGTCTTGCGAAATCACATTTTTCTAGTTTTATTGCGAGGTGTCCTTTATCAAGTCTTGATAGGACTCTGTCTATGTCTGCCTCGTGTTCAGATTGTGAGCCCTTGGTTATGATTAAAATGTCGTCTAAGTTATTGAATTTGTTGTGAATGTTTTCAAGAGTTCTGTCCAACGTTTTTTGGAATGTTGCAGGCATATAGGAAAGTCCGTAGAACCCGTTTATGAATTGATACATGCCGGTAGACTTACACCCTAGGATATTGAAATTGCGGTGTTTTCTGATTTCGGGATGTAGGGGAATTTGACCATAGACGTATTTAAGGTCTATTTTTGAGAAGAGGAATTTGCCGGGCTGGTTTTTGTTGTCTGAAATGTGTTTTGCCACCGAATCCATTAAGTTGTCGATTGATTGCATTGGGTATTTGTTCTTTTCGATTGCTTCGTTAAGAAACTTTGAATCTAATGCTATTTTAATGGAATTGTCATGCTTTACTGTTAAAACTATGGGACTTATAAAAACATTGTCTGAGCATTTGTCTAGTTTAATGATTCGTTTTGTGTCTAATAGATGGCGAATTTCCTTATCGACTTTGTCAGCTAGATGTAGTGGGACTCGTCGACCTTTGTGTAGGTATGGTTGTATGTCTCGTATTATTGTGGATTTTACTATATGTTTTTTTGATTTACCCAAACGGGTGCATAGGTGCTGGAATTTCTTTATGATGCAGAATTGCATGGAGGTATCCGATTGGACATTATTTACATGCGTACCTTTGCTTTGGGAGAGGGTAAATCCGAGTTTTCCGAGTACATCTCGTCCTAATGGGTTAACTGTATTGGAATTGACAACCAGGACTTCGTTCTCGGTTGACAACCAGTGGCCCGATTTTAGGTTTATTTGGATTGCTCCTGTTATGGGTATTTCGAGGTTGTTGAAGCATCTGTAATTTGTGGAGCAGTCTTTGGGTTTTTTCCATTTGGAAGATTTGCAGTTTTGGAGTTTTCTATCTGCTTCTTCTTTGTTTACGAAGCTTCTGGGGCTGCCTGTGTCGGCTAGCCAAACGATTTCAGTTTGATCCGATGTGGTGCATATTCAAATTTCGTCCGATAGTTTGGGTGAGTGTTTAGCGAAGTTTTCATTCTTAAATGGTTTGTGTTTTATAAAGTTTTACTGTATTCCAGTTATCAAAAATTTTTTGTATAAAGAATGTGTTTTCGAGGTCTATTGGTTCTTCGTTTTTGTCCGATTGGGTATCTTGTCTTGTGTTGGGTAGGGCCTGGGTGTTCGTTGTTGCTCTTAGGTTTCTCACTCTTCGGGTTTGTAGGAGGTTCTGTTGAGGGGTTATTTGCCGGATCTGCCACAGAAATTTGGCTGAGCGGCACACTTTACTGTAGTGCCCGACTTTTTTGCACAAGTTGCCCTGGACTCTTTTTGCCGGGCATACTTGTAAATGTTCCGGGGTGAACTGGATTCTGCAGCGTCTGCATGGGTTTAATGGGGTGGCGTTGCGTTGTGGTTGTGGGTTCCGAGTGGGTATGCGTGGGCGGGGTGTTTGGTTTGGCGTTTGGTTTCTTTGATTATAGGATATTTGATTGAGTGAGATGGGTGGAGCTCCGTTCATTTGTGTGTTAATCGCCTTTTGGTTCTCTTGTCCGCTTTCGTCGCAATTTAGCGCGAATTGCAACACTTGTAAGGGGGCGTGTTTCCATTAGGAGCTCTCGTTGTATGTCAGTATTGGACATGGGCGCAACGAAGATGTCTTTTATGAGGTCCTCTTCTGCAGTTCCCAGACGGCATTTTGCGCCTAGGGCTTTCAGGTGGCAATGGAAGCTTTCAGTTTTTAATTTTCTTTCTGTTTGCATGTGAACAGGAGGAAGCCGTTGTATGTGGTGTTTCTCGGGCGTGTGAAAGAAGGGGATAGTTCGTGGGCTAGTTCGAATGCTGTGATTTGGTCGATGACTGAGTGTGGGAAACGTTGGTGATATATCCTTTGGCCTTCCTTTCCTGAGGTAGACGAGGTTCTTAACTTTAAAATCAGCATCGTCCCAAGGGATTCCATCTACTGTGGGGCCTTTGAATTCCATTGCTTTGCATTCATTTTCCCAGTGTACTTTGCGTTTGTTGTTTCTTAGGCCTCTCTCGCGATGTTGGGCTTGGGTTTTGTTTTCTGTTGGGGGTTCGTAGGTAGGTTCGGCTGGGTCGAAGAGGTCATTTGCCTCGGGCTGCTGTCTGAGTAGGGAGTCAACGTTAATGGAGTCTTTGGCCATGATTGCCAGTTTTAGGGTTGAGGTCCATACGGGCCATTCAACGGGGGGTTCCATGCCACTGTCCCAGAAGAATGGAATGCCCACTGGGGAACGTAATAGTGGTGCGGGTGATGACTGCGACATGTTGTGTCCACGAAACACCGACAATGACTCTGAACTAGATCCGTTGCTAGAAGGCAGTAAAAAGGCTAGTGTTATAAGAATTAACTCTTTCTTAACCAACTATCTTTTGCATGCTAAAGACACCAAGTGCAATTAGCTAACGCGCTCCGATCAAGGGTTATAGAAGAACGACTGGTGCAACCAAACGTGTACGTATTTACAACAATGAATGAAACAATATAGTGACATATGAAGTTTTATGAGAGTTTATAATACTAATTTTAGGTTCTTGATTGCGGCGTGAGCTAGGTTCTCACCACAACTATTATTATTATTATTATTATTATTATTATTATTATTATTATTATTATCATTATTATTATTATTATTATTATTATTATTATTATTATTATTATTATTATTATTATGTTATTATTATTATTATTAATATTATTATTATTATTATTATTATTATTATTATTATTATTATTATTATTATTATTATTTTTATTGTTTTTTGTTAATACATAACATTTCATTGATGATTATTCCTTCATATATTCATCATCTCTGTTAATCGTACAAGGTTCAAAGATAATCTAAAAGAGCTAAGGGAAAGAAAATTGGATATGCATGAAACCTAGGGAAACTTGTTTGGGGGCGAGATTTTTTTTTTTTGGGGGGGGGGGGGGAGGAGGTTATATGAAATCTGGAAACCAATTCTAATCCTGGTATTATTACTGAGAACTCCTATACGTTTCTTGTGTGTAGTTAATTAATAATTAATGCTAACGAAACTGGAAAATGGACTAAGTATGTCAAAAGAGTGCAATAAGAGAAACTGATATATTAAAAACAAAACTTGAAAACTCGCAAAAATCAGCAAAAGCACACGAACTTTTTAAAACAGCTGTGTAGTCACTTCAGTACTATAAGAACATTCCTTATAGCCTTGAAGGTTAAAACTTTCTGTAGGATCAATTTCAATGACATCAAAATGAACCATATAACACTTAGAGCATTTATTATCCTCATCTGTAAAAAATGTAATCATTTCACCGATATGACTTTTCCTGTGTAAATGCTGTACTCTATTATCAAGGATTAAAAAATGTGTATTTTTTGTGTGATTTCAGGAAATCCTGTATTACTTTGTACCAAATAGAACCAATCTAATGATCATTAACATTACGAGCTTTTTGCGGTCGTATTTTTGAAGTAAAATTACTCTCTTTTGTAACCATCTTTCACTTTTCCTATCTTATTGTACGTGTGAATCGTACTTACAAACTTCAAGGATGAAAAAGGCGGCCCCTTGAAAGGAAATTTCAGTCAGTCTTTTCCACTTTTAAAATCGAAGTTCAAAATGGAATCTACTGTCAGCTGCTAAAAATTTTTCGAGGAAGTCTGATTCACAAATTCGCCGTATTTAGATTTCAGTTAATTTGTGAGCGCATAATGCGTTTCCTTGGACCAGAAGCAAATTTTAGATTTAAAAGAAGCAGAATTTTTTTGAATTGCCTTGCAATAAAAGTAGATTTCAAGAAGTAGCGCTAACTACAATTGACTTTAAGGCAAGCATAATCCACGAAACATCAAAGACAAAGACGAGAACAAACAAGGGAAAAAATGTGCAGCTGTTTGTTTGCAGTCTAATCACTAATTTTGGTAATCAATCTAGAGAAAAGTGTCTTAGTCATATTTGCCGCCTGTTTAGGAAACAAACACAGCTTGAAAAAAGTAGGTGAAAAACACTTTCATTCATTATTAGTACTTAAAAGTGCGTACTAGAAAACTAGTAATTCATGCTCTATTAAAAAAATACTTCCAAAAAAAGTTTGAATGGCTTATCCTATTATTAGAAATTCACATAACTTAAAAATTTTTTACAATTTTGCGAAATGTTCTTACCGCCCAACGTAACTATTAATCATATTTCTTTGGGAGAGTTTTCCATTTTAGGCAATTGAATACCCATATGTAAACTACTTACACCTTATTTAAGGGTTTTTAAAAAGACGAAGGAGGCGCCAGCAAAACTCTTTGTAACTGGTTTCATGGTACCAGTGGACACGCGTAATGCAAATATGAAATTGCATGATTTATAAGCAGAAAACACCTTTGGATCTCAGAGATAGAAAGTTAATATAGTAGAGTTCTCCACATTTATCAAATTTTGTACGAGTTGTTCATGATTACCCAGAATTTATTGTAAAAAATTAATTATTGCCTTTTAAGATCACCGTGAAACTTCTGTGATGAGCGTACCTCTTAGTTCGGCTATAAATATGTTAGATAACCAACTATGAGCGCAAAAGTGTAGGCCTAAATCAGTTGAAACAAGCTTTTGAAAGCAAAAGAAAATATAGCAAACCAGACCCGAGTTACAATAAATAAAACTTATTTGCTTAAAAAAACCGGATCAGACATTCAACATTTTTCCAGCACAACCAAACTAGAACCGTCAACAAAAGACGTATTCTTATATGTGCCAAAATTTACAATAACAAACAGCAAACCCCTGAAATCAATTAGAAGTATTCCTCTTCAAAAAACTAGAGTTTACAAAAAATTATTAGAAACAATACGTTTCATATTTATCAAAATTGGCCTCCTTAGAAAGATTACACCATACAACAAACTTGTGGAAATCAATAACAGGAAAAAGCAAAAAAAAGCAAAACAGAATTGTTTTGAATGTTAGCTGGGCTTAAAGTAAAGAAAAAATCCAAAACTACATTCTAAACTGCTTAAGAACAGCAATAATACAACTGTTAGAGTCATAACAAAACCAATGCCATCTCCGTCAAAAAAAAAAGAAAAAAAAAGAATGACAAATGAAAGCAAGACTCCTTTCATCAAAAAACTTTTAAACATGAATGTCTTATCAGTGAATAAAAGCAGCAACTAGAAGCTTGCGCCGATCGGTTGAAGACAAATACTCTGTAATAGAATGTCAATCTAGAAAGTCAATGAGACCTGTTATTTTTTGAGACCACGCGAAAAAACAAGACTCAGAAACTTACAAAAATGAAAAAAGGTTTAAAAACTGTCAAAACAATAGCTACGACCTCAATTTTTTAAATCGTTACATGTTTGTCTAATTGGCAAACGTTGACACATTTCATTATTTAGACTATAGCCAAAGAGACAACCTAAATGAAGAAAACCAAAATAATTATCTGATAATTTTATGTAAGCAATTTGTGAGAAGTCATGGAGAATATTAGTTTTTTTAAAACATTTGTTTTGATTAACTTAGGTCTGAAAATAAATGGACAAATCATTGACCAGACTGAGCGAAGAGACAATAAAAATTGCAACTTATGCTGACAAAAACCAAAGTTGGCTATTAGTTTTTTAAACAAATGTTGAAAAAAATGGAAAATACTAACTAATTTAATAATGCTCAACTAATTTAATAAAGTGTCTATATTACAAAAACAGGCAATGCGGATAGCGCATATTGCTCAAATATATACGTGAAGAATAAATGTCGTGCAGAAGAGCACCCTCTATTCGTTCATTCTTCTAATCCATGTGATGAGGTGGTTTGAGCTGATTCTATATTGGCGTTTATTCGTTGCTATATACTTATCCGATTCCAGTTACTGCCCCCAAGTTGACGGAGTGTGTCTATCGCATATTATAATGGTTGTAAGGAGGACACAGGCGGAAGCGAGAAGCAGCTTAATTTACATTTTGATATTTTCCAGAAAACTGTTGCAAGGGTCAAACAGAACAGTACGTGCAATACGGCTGGCGCAACAGACGTATGCTTCCTGGTCATTATTTGGAGAAGCTGACTGATTACACTAATGAACAGCGCCAACTTAACTACCTTACGGTTGGGTCTAATTTTTCAAACTAAAACGTCTTTTTAATTTGTAATTAGTTTGAGATAGAATTCATATTCCCGTGGATGCCTGTCAAAACGAAAGCGATGAACCGCTTTGTGTTTGAGAATGATCGGGATTATCAAACGATTTTATATTAATTCCATATAACTAATTAAGACGGCTCTTGCGAGTCTGCGCGTGGCAAAAAAAGTTCAAGGCCAAAATAGTTCACAAACCGAAACGAATAAAGCGACTGCTGCAAAAGGTGCAATGGAAGAGGTGCATTAAAGAATGTCATTTATAATAATAGTACAAGAAAACAAGAGATAAATCGAAAAGTTTTTTGAGCAATTTCACCATTTGCTCAATTCAATAATTTCTTCCGAGACTTAATAGGCGTTGCAAGCTTTTGAACGGAAAACTATTGGAGATTGGATAATCCGGTGAACTTATATCACTTTGGTTCCTATTGAATTAACGATGCAACCTACATTTTAAAGATTTTAGTTTGTTTTCGACGAAAAATTTATGCAGAGTGGACACATTTTTTATCAAGTTCTGATGAGAAAGGAGAAGGGAAACACCACCCAGCAAATACAGAAAAATCTCAAAGGTTGATTTGTTCTATCAACTTGAGATAATTTTCCGACATAATGTTATATCATCATCCTAAAAGCTGCGCTCAAAAAAATAAGCTCGTTAACGATCAGACTTGAGCTCTTTAATGATCGGAACTCAGCTCATTAATGATCAGATTTTAGCTCGTTAATGATCAGAATTTAGCTCGTTTAAGATCAGAATTTAGCTCGATAATGATCAGAACTTAGCTCGTTAAAGATCAGATTTTAGTCCGTTAATGATAAGAATTTAGCTCGTTAATGATCAGAATTTAGCTCGTTAGTCATCAGAATATAGCTCGTTAATGATCAGACTTTAAGCAGAAATTGACCAAGACGCTCTTTTATGCAGGCAGACTTTAATATGACGCTCGTCAATGTAATCAAAAACGAAGTTTACATGTGCATTTTAAATTTTCAGATCATTACCGCACACCTCGACCTGGGTTCTGCTTCAACTCTATGAAATCAATCGCAAGTTTAAAGCACCTGGTCTTAAAGTTTTACCACGTGTCAGAAGCAAAATGCGTATGAAAATTATCGTCAATACAAATCACACAAAATGGTAGCAGAACAAATCTCAAAAAAAAACCAACGAATTGAATAATCTATTGGAGAAAATCAAAACAAATTAATCCGAGCAAAAACAAAGTCTCCAAGCCAAAGTAAAGATTAATCTAAAAATAAAAGCTTATTGAATGACAAAACATTTTGTTTTTCTCTCAACTGTTGAAAAATAGGTTCCTATATCACTTTGGTTCCTATTGAATTAACGATGCAACCTACATTTTAAAGATTTTAGTTTGTTTTCGACGAAAAATTTATGCAGAGTGGACAAATTTTTTATCAAGTTCTGATGAGAAAGGAGAAGGGAAACACCACCCAGCAAATACAGAAAAATCTCAAAGGTTGATTTGTTCTATCAACTTGAGATAATTTTCCGACATAATGTTATATCATCATCCTAAAAGCTGCGCTCAAAAAAATAAGCTCGTTAACGATCAGACTTGAGCTCTTTAATGAACGGAACTCAGCTCATTAATGATCAGATTTTAGCTCGTTAATGATCAGAATTTAGCTCGTTTAAGATCAGAATTTAGCTCGATAATGATCAGAACTTAGCTCGTTAATGATCAGATTTTAGTCCGTTAATGATAAGAATTTAGCTCGTTAATGATCAGAATTTAGCTCGTTAGTCATCAGAATATAGCTCGTTAATGATCAGACTTTAAGCAGAATTTGACCAGGACGCTCTTTTATGCAGGCAGACTTTAATATGACGCTCGTCAATGTTATCAAAAACGAACTTTACATGTGCATTTTAAATTTTCAGATCATTACCGCACACCTCGACCTGGGTTCTGTTTCAACTCTATGAAATCAATCGCAAGTTTAAAGCACCTGGTCTTAAAGTTTTACCACGTCTCAGAAGCAAAATGCGTATGAAAATTATCGTCAATACAAATCACACAAAATGGTAGCAGAACAAATCTCAAAAAAAACCAACGAATTGAATAATCTATTGGAGAAAATCAAAACAAATTAATCCGAGCAAAAACAAAGTCTCCAAGCCAAAGTAAAGATTAATCTAAAAATAAAAGCTTATTGAATGACAAAACATTTTTTTTTCTCTCAACTGTTGAAAAATAGGTTCCTATATCACTTTGGTTCCTATTGAATTAACGATGCAACCTACATTTTAAAGATTTTAGTTTGTTTTCGACGAAAAATTTATGCAGAGTGGACACATTTTTTATCAAGTTCTGATGAGAAAGGAGAAGGGAAACACCACCCAGCAAATACAGAAAAATCTCAAAGGTTGATTTGTTCTATCAACTTGAGATAATTTTCCGACATAATGTTATATCATCATCCTAAAAGCTGCGCTCAAAAAATTAAGCTCGTTAACGATCAGACTTGAGCTCTTTAATGATCGGAACTCAGCTCATTAATGATCAGATTTTAGCTCGTTAATGATCAGATTTTAGCTCGTTTAAGATCAGATTTTAGCTCGATAATGATCAGAACTTAGCTCGTTAATGATCAGATTTTAATCCGTTAATGATAAGAATTTAGCTCGTTAATGATCAGATTTTAGCTCGTTAGTCATCAGAATATAGCTTGTTAATGATCAGACTTTAAGCAGAATTTGACCAGGACGCTCTTTTATGCAGGCAGACTTTAATATGACGCTCGTCAATGTAATCAAAAACGAACTTTACATGTGCATTTTAAATTTTCAGATCATTACCGCACACCTCGACCTGGGTTCTGTTTCAACTCTATGAAATCAATCGCAAGTTTAAAGCACCTGTTCTTAAAGTTTCACCACGTCTCAGAAGCAAAATGCGTATGAAAATTATCGTCAATACAAATCACACAAAATGGTAGCAGAACAAATCTCAAAAAAAACCAACGAATTGAATAATCTATTGGAGAAAATCAAAACAAATTAATCCGAGCAAAAACAAAGTCTGCAAGCCAAAGTAAAGATTAATCTAAAAATAAAAGCTTATTGAAAGACAAAACATTTTGTTTTTCTCTCAACTGTTGAAAAATAGGTTCCTATATCACTTTGGTTCCTATTGAATTAACGATGCAACCTACATTTTAAAGATTTTAGTTTGTTTTCGACGAAAAATTTATGCAGAGTGGACACATTTTTATCAAGTTCTGATGAGAAAGGAGAAGGGAAACACCACCCAGCAAATACAGAAAAATCTCAAAGGTTGATTTGTTCTATCAACTCGAGATAATTTTCCGACATAATGTTATATCATCATCCTACTTATTGAATATCAGTAACTACTGAAAACATATTATAAATGTAAAAAAAATTAAGAACAAAAAATTTTTCTTGTGTCTTGGAGAGCAAAACAAAACTTCTAAAAACGTTTCCAAAAAAACACAAATTGCCAAAAAGAACTCATATTCAAAAAGTTTTTAATGTCTTCAAGACCTTTAAAAATGCCGACAACACGAATCCAAGTAATCAACTTTTATTTATTATAATCTTTCTTGTCTGTTTGTTGCCAAAGAAAAGAGAGAGAGAGAGATAGGGAGAGAGAGAGAGAGATGGAAAAAGGCAGGAAAGAAAGAAAGAAAGAAAGAAAGAATGAAAGAAAGAAAGAAAGAAAGAGAGAAAGAAAGAAAGAAAGAAAGAAAGAAAAAAGAAAGAAAGAAAGAAAGAAAGAAAGATTGAAAGAAAGAAAGAAAGAAAGAAAAAAAAGAAAGAAAGAAAGAAAGAAAGAAAGAAAGAAAGAAAGAAAGAAAGAAAGAAAGAAGGAAAGAAAGAAATAAAGAAAGAAAGAAAGAAAGAAAGAAATAAAGAAAGAAAGAAAGAAGAAAGAAAGAAATAAAGAAAGAAAGAAAGAAAGAAAGAAAGAAAGAAAGAAAGAAAGAAAGAAAGAAAGAAAGGAAGAAAGAAAGAAAGAAAGAAAGAAAGAAAGAAAGAAAGAAAGAAAGAAAGAAAGAAAGAAAGAACGAAAGAAGGAAAGAAAGAAATAAAGAAAGAAAGAAAGAAAGAAAAAAAGAAGGAAAGAAAGAAAGAAATAAAGAAAGAAAGAAAGAAAGAAAGAAAGAAAGAAAGAAAGAAAGAAAGAAAGAAAGAAAGAAAGAAAGAAAGAAAGAAAGAAAGAAAGAAAGAAAGAAAGAAAGAAAGAAAGAAAGAAAGAAAGAAAGAAAGAAAGAAAGAAAGAAAGAGAGAATTAAAGAAAGAAAGGAAGAAAAAAGAAAGAAAGAAAGAGAGATAGAGAGAGAGAGAGCGCGAGAGAGAGCGAGAGCGAAAGAAAGATAGAGAGAGAAGAGGTACAAGAGAGATTGATATCATAAATGGTACTCTTTTTATCATCAAACTATAAAAAAGAAACAATGTTTTGCTACAGAACAGAATATTTCAGTGCTACGTTATATGATTTTTAGTCATTGAGGCCTAATAAAAATTCTAAAAACTAAATGATAACAAAGAAAGTGTAACCAAGAAAAGCGCCAATTATACGCTTAACTTAATAAAATTCAGTTAGCTGGATTTGTGCTCGGCCTAGAAAAAATTTATGTTTTTTATCTAACAGAAAAGTAGTCGGAGAGAAACACAGAATAAAAAGACAGTCAAAAAAGTATTGTGAAATAGGCTAAATTAAAATAAAATTGCTCTGCTCTTTAACCATCTGCAGAAATTGAAGGAATCAACTAGACAGCCTATTTCCAAAAAATAGCAAGATTTTTAAAAATTTCTAGAAAATATGGAAGATTTCAAAATTTTTTGTGCAAAATTTTTGTTAGAGTTAGGGTTTACCAATACATACACATCAAAATGTCATTAGCGCATTTCAAGAGTATAAAACTAATTCAGTTCTGAAACATTTTATCTTCAGAATATTTTAAATTTCTTTACGTGCAGTATTTCTTTATTATGATTATAATGAGGTCATAGAGTTCGCCCAGGCTACACTTATCCTGTATAGTCTGAAAATTACTCATACAGCAAATTAAGTCTGAGCAGAATAAATTCATGTTTTTGTAGCTTATAACTAGTAATTACTATAGTAGTATACACACTATTTATACTTGAGCTAGTTTGTAGTTAATTACTACAAAGCCCATTTAGCTCAGTGGTCACGACTTGCTACGCAAGTTAAATATTACAAGCACCCACGCGGAAGTTCGAGTTGCATTTAAAGCATACCTTGTTGGCAGGAGTTAAGCTGGACATATTATTTTTCATGAAATAAATTTTTACTCAAAAATCAGACTACCCAGTGAAAATTGTGATATGAACAGAGTACTGGGCATCCTAGAAAACAGAATGTCTTTAGGCTGATTCAGCGCTGATTTGCTCTGTCACCAACATCCGGGTAAGTAAATAGTTGGATATCTTCACTTCTCGTTGTCAGAGGAATATGGCCACGAGATGCCAATCGGTATAATAAAACGAAACAAAGAGTGATTCCAGTTGAACTCCAAACTTTTTGTGCAAGTTCGCAAAAAATGTTTCATGTTAGGCTTATTGTGCTAGATTTTGTATCATTGTTGCACATTACTTTTTTTTGCTGGACAAATTTTCTGAGATTCTGCAATTCAATTCGCCCTCCATCTCTATTAATCCTCTTATCATGCGAAAACTCAATGATTTTTTTGTAAAATCAACTGGACAAGGGAGGAAATTGGTGCAAAGGAAGGTAGAGCGAACGATTGCAAAATCGATAGCATACGTTGATTACTCATTAAATTTGCATATCGGAGGAATTGTGATTTTCCTAAGGCAGCCAATCTTCTTGAAAATTAGTTTAATAGCAGAATGGCGCCTCTACTAATCGGAAAAAGTATCCGAAACTTTGTTGCCTATAACCAAGTTTTTTCTCACGCCTGTCAAAAAAGCCATTGGTAAAAATACTCTAGTCTAAATAGTGCACTCAAGACGTCAAGCATTGTTCACAAATTTTATGCAATATATTTTTTGAATTGGTCTAGTGAGGTATGTTGTGTTTTCAGGCCTCATACTTTGAAAGTCTGTGTGTGAATGTGATACTGGAGGTGGGTTTTGGACAAGGCCCTCTGGTGAGAAACCACTTTGCAAATGTAGTGGAGGGACAGCCCTACATGATTATAGGCAAGTCTGGCTTATAGCTGCTTCCCTTCTTATATATTCATACGCATGGTGGTTGTAAAGTCAAAAGTAAATGAATGTTCGAATCTAAATATGTGCCGTTCATTTACGAAAAAAATAGCAGGAATGGCGCTATTCCCTCTGCCGGTTATTCTCTTAAATTCAGTTGCAGTGTTTTAAGCGCTAAAGCTTATGGTTCCTGTATGGCACAGAAATGATTATTGCCAAAAAATGTTAAAAGACACTGAGAAGGGCATGTAGATAAAATCAGCTGTCGAATTGGATGCTCTTGTCTCTGTAGCAGGGATTAAATTTTTCCATCTTCATATTTCTGTATGGCACCATCTGTGAGTTCCATAACCCTGGATAGGGCTGACAAAACATGATCTTGCATATACGTTATGAGAGATTTGTAACACCAAAAAAAACTACCATTAACAATGATTTCAGTCTTTTCTTAAGGCTGTCTTGATAAGTGTGATTGGTCGCTTGATAGCTATAACACTGGTGAGTTTGAAGTTTGGAATTCGGTTAGCGTTTGTAGCGGATTTAATGACCGATACAGACCCAACTAGGTAGAAGAATATAATATTTAATATTATGTGTTCCATTAAAAGATGGCTAAAATTATCTGAAAAAATATAATTGTTTTCTGTTTAATTTATTACTGAAAATTGATACGCAGAAAAATTTGTTGTGACCATAATTATGGTTTGGAAATTATACACACTGTCAGAACGTTCAGTAAGGTTTGTTCAAGAGGCTAGTAGATAAATTTATGCAGACGGGTGTAGAGTTTAAGTTTCCTCCAAAATTTCAAGCAGATTTCTATTAATCTAGAAAGCTTTAATAAAGTTTTTTCACACTACCTATATAAATTCAAACGAGAAAGCATTCCCACAGGTGCATTTGAAAGCGCAAGATATAACACATTAACAAATCCGAAACGATTAGTAGAAACATTTGACTTGCACTAAACATTGTTCTTTATCAAGCTTCTCCGCAAAAGGCTTTTGTTTTTTGGCTAAGGTTATTTAGTTTGAAAAACAACATGGATAAAGTAAGTTGTCCTTTCTTCACGTTAATGACTTTGGGTTTCGATTATATTTCATTAGTCTTTGTCAGTAACTCAATGAAAAATTACTGCGTTTTACTATTCTAAAGAAAAATATAAGAGTTTCAATTCAAAATTAAAAGTTTTAGAAAATCTAAAAATTTCTCAAGAAGAAATATTTGGTTAAAACATTGTCAAATGTCGCTGTAGAGGTTATAACAATTTAAAAAATATATAACGTTTTCATAATTTATCTAGATAACCGAAAACAAAAATCTAGATGCCAAACCAGAGTGGTTGAAAAGCTGACGCATCAACTAAAGGCGTATTTAGTGAAATCGCTCTCAATTCAACCAGTTCATGGCAATGAGATTTCATTTCAAATCCCCAGAAAAACTCGAAACTGATACAAATGTTTTTGTTTCAAATGATATCAAAGCTTTACATTATCAAACAGTCAAAATTTTATAAAAAACGTCTCCTTGTGTTTTTCCGGTAAAACTAAGGAATAAAATGGCAAAAGGAAGTCAAAATGAATCTAGAAAACTATACTAAAAAGAGGTCAAAGCAGGCAAAATAGACCAACCTCTTTGAAAAAATTTGAAACGTAGCAAGATGAGTCCAAGGATGCAATAAAATACAGAAAAACAAAAAAGCACAATTTTTATAACATGGTTGCCTTTTTACTACCAGTTGTTTAGTACTCGATGATGAAGTAACGTGACACAATTGGAAAATGTCTCAAAAACATGAAATTTCAAAACCATGTATCAGAAGTAATCAATATGCAATTTAGGGCACCGATAAAACTAAGCATCATATTGTAGAAAACACTCAACTCTGTTGAAAACAATTTCAGCAGAAACTTTGGGACTTGAATTTGTTTCAGCTTTTCAGAACAGATTGCATCATACTTATTGAGAATCAATTAAATTTTGAAATCAGTCGAGATCTAAAGTCATAGATACAAAAAATGGCAAAGGAGAGTGGGCGAATATTCTTGACAGAATATTAGAGCGCTCAATAAACTTCTAAAAAGAAGGGGGAACATCAAAATAGGGACAACGGACAAAAAAGTCAATACAGAAATGAAAAAAAATGTATTTCTGGAGAATCCTTTGTTTTAATTGCAGGTAAATTAATGAGGTTGAAAGAAAACACGGAATGCTATAGAAGTCGCTTTGACATCACCAATCACATACAGGGAAATCATTAAATCCAAAAACTGAAAAGTAATTAAAAAATCGGAATTCTTAAATTGATTCACCCACACAAAACTTGACGGTAATAAAGTTTTCCCAAAAAACATTTCCTACTTATAACAGGGTCCCTGCTGATATTCTTTTGATATTCTTTTCATATTCTTTTCATAATTGGTACAAACATGATGAGAGAGAACTCCAATAATGAAGTTGCATGCGAACAATTTTTTTAGTCAATTTTATTTTTCTTTCTTTTCCCACTCCCAGTGTAGACTGAAAAATGCAGAAGCCAGAATCAATCAACGTTTCTTGTTGATCAGACGAGTGTGAATGATGGCCAACAGTATTTTATAGCTAAAACATATTTTTTTTCTAAAGCGTACAAAAAATATTCATATAGAGTGCATATGAAACATCTTCAAAAAGTTCCCTTTTTTCAGCTGCTTTTGTGGGCTTCTGCATACCGATCTCAAAAAGTTTTCTCTCCTTCCCTCGGGGTAAAAAGAATGAAATCTGACAAATTGAACATTTGAGGTTAAGAAATAGTTTAAAAATTTTTTTAAAATTCTAGAGTGGTTTAAAAATTCTCACATGGTCGTTTAAAAAAACTACATGCAATTTTGGTTTAGATGGAGACACCGACAAATCAATATCATTTTCGATTTTCTGATCCTGATACAATTATGAATTTCAACATGTTTATAATTTGCTTGTCGTTTGAAAAAATTTTCACTGAACGATCGAAAATTAGGCTAAAATACCTCAGCCAAACTTGTGAAAATTTTTTGATTTGGTGAAATTTTCGGTTGAGAGAGAGCTTGAAAATGATGCTACATCAGGTAGTCTTGATTTCCCTAAAAATAAAACAAAAAAATGCTGAGAAAAAATGGGGATTTAATAAAATTTCATAACTTCAAATTTATTTGTAGCTAAGTAGAGCGTTCAACCATTAGAGAGTAGTAGACCTGCCACTGGATATGATTTTGTGGAGATAGTGCGCTTTCATTAATTACAGAAAAGATTTCCCCAAACGGGATTTATGTTTAAAAAAATCTAAACGAAAAGATCTGCAGTTTGCTTGAATAAAGTCTAGAAGTTTCGAGGGTGAAACAAAAACAAAAAGTGACAACGTAAAAACATTAACGGCTTCAACAGAAGAAGGATCTTTATGAGGTTCTCCTAATCTATCAAACGTCGTGAAAAGTTCAGTGATAACGTATTTAAAAATGTTAGTAGTTATGCACCGGTTAAACATGTATCGAAACAAATACTGGATATAGATAGCTACTGGTAATTTTTTCAGTAGCAATTTTCCGAGCATTTTTACTTTTCATTTTTTTTGCAAACTACAGTTCACTTGCTTTTCTCCAAGAGAGGAATAGGATTGCTTCTCATCGAAACTTCCCTCGTCTGTTTTATTTGAATATCGGTGCGATATCAATCTTCCAATCATCAGCAGGCAGTATTTTCATGGGTCACACTATCTGCATCTGATGTTTTTGGGAAAGATTAGGTGACCGCAAGACCCAATCCACGTATCAGACGATGTTCAGTCAAAGTTTTGAGGTCGTTCGTGATTATTGTAAATGGTCATCGGGAATATGCCAACAATTACTGAGTGCTCGGATTCAACCTTTTGTGTTTAAATTGGCTCGTTGAAAAAGTCCTCGCCTCAAGTAATTCTGAATCGTCGGCCACCGTTACTTGTTGGGAGTTGACATGGATTTGCGGCGGGTGAAACTTTCCGCGTTAACTATATACAATTCTGGAGTCCACATGGAGTGTAACTATTGGGTGCCGTATTATGATAAGCATATCTAATGGTACGACAATCTCCGGCAATCTCAATTTTTTTCGACCGAGCGGCTCATTTTAAAACAGTAGATATGACTGCCACTTTCCTCGTGTGATCAATTAACTGGGTAACTGTTAGGAGTATCACTTCAAAATATTTCACTGTGTTTTAGTTGTTTTTATAGTTAGAATTCGGTTAACGTGGTTTTTGGGTGAACTCAAGCTACCCTCTTTAGGACACCGCAACGAATGAAACGATTTATTCACGATTTTTCTGATTTCACAGCGCAATACAAAATCTTTTTTACGAGGACGACATGAGTTTACTGTTCTTGCAATGAGTGTTCGGTGAACGACAATCCAGTGTTTGATTGAAACTCGACAAAAAACAACCTGCTGGGTGGAAATTCTTTTGCGAAATGATCGCCTCTCCGCTTGGCAAAATATTATTCTGTTATGTGTTTGGATTTGCTGCTGGATTCGGATTCCTAACTCAATGATGATTACGAGATCAAAAGTTTGGCGGGGTTCTGTTTTTTTTCATTTAAATCACTTTTTGAATGTGTGTATCGGGCTTGATAGTGATAAAAATGTCTTGAATGCGTTTTTTCTCGGTTTCAAATGTCCAATGTTTCAATAAGTTATTTAAGTTGTCCACAAGATTGTTCAATCGATTCTAAAACAAAAAAATGCTGAGAAAAAAATGGGAATTAATAAAATTTCGTAACTTCAAATTTATTTGTAGCTAAGTACAGCGTTCAACTATAAGAGAGTAGCAGACCTGCCGCTGGATAGGATCTTGTGGAGATAGTGCGCTTTCATTATTTACAGAAAGGATTTCCCCAAACGGGATTTATGTTTAAAAACATCTAAACGAAAAGATCTGCAGTTTGCTTGAATAAAGTCTAGAAGTTTCGAGGGTGAAACAAAAACAAAAAATGACAACTTAAAAACATTAACAGCTGCAACAGAAAAAGGATTTTTATGAGGTTCTCCTAATCTATAAAACGTCGTGAAAAGTTTACTGATAACGTATTTAAAAATGTTAGTAGTTATGCACCGGTTAAACATGTATCGAAACATATACTGGATATAGATAGCTACTGATAATTTTTTCAGTAGCAATTTTCCGAGCATTTTTACATTTCATTTTTATTGCAAACTACAATTCATTTGCTTTTTTCCAAGAGAGATTGGGATTGATTCTCATCGCAACTTTCTCGTCTATTTTATTTGAATATCGGTGCGATATCAATCTTCCAATCATCAGCAGGCAGTATTTTCATGGGTCACACTATCTGCATCTGATGTTTTTTTTAAAAGATTAGGTGACCGCAAGACCCAATCCACGTATCAGACGATGTTCAGTCAAAGTTTTGAGGTCGTCCGTGATTATTGTGAAATGGTCATCGGGAATATGCCAACAATTACTGAGTGCTCGGAATAAAGTCTAGAAGTTTCGAGGGTGAAACAAAAACAAAAAATGACAACGTAAAAACATTAACGGCTTCAAAAGAAGAAGGATTTTTATGAGGTTCTCCTAGTCTATAAAATGTCGTGAAAAGTTCACTGATAACGTATTTAAAAATGTTAGTAGTTATGCAACGGTTAAACATGTATCGAACCATATACTGGATATAGATAGCTACTGATAATTTTTTCAGTAGCAATTTTCCGAGCATTTTTACTTTTCATTTTTATTGCAAACTGCAATTCACTTGCTTTTTTCCAAGAGAGGAATGGGATTGCTTCTCATCGCAACTTCCATCGTCTATTTTATTTGAATATCGGTGCGATATCAATCTTCCAATCATCAGCAGGCAGTATTTTTCATGGGTCACACTATCTGCATCTGATGTTTTTGGAAAAGATTAGGTGACCGCAAGACCAATCCACGTATCAGACGATGTTCAGTCAAAGTTTTGAGGTCGTTCGTGATTATTGTAAATGGTCATCGGGAATATGCCAACAATTACTGAGTACTCGGATTCAACCTTGTGTTTAAATTGGCTCGTTGAAAAAGTCATCGCCTGAGGTAATTCTGAATCGTCGGACAACGTTACTTGTTTGGAGTTGACATGGATTTGCAGCGAGGGAAGCTTTCCGTGTTAAGTTTATACAATTCTGGAGTCCACAAGGACTGTAACTATTGGGTCCCGTATTGTGATAAGCATATCTAATGGTACGACAATCTCCGGCAATGTCAAATTTTTTCGATCGAGTGGCTCATTTTAAAATAGTGGATATGACTGTCGCTTTCCTCGTGTGAACAATTAACTGGGTAACTGTTAGGAGTATCACTTTAAAAGATTTCACTGTGTTTTAGTTGGTTTTTTAGTTAGAATTCGGTTGACGTGGTTTTTGGGTGAACTCAAACCAAACTCTTTAGGACACCGCAACGAATGAAACGATTTATTCACGATATTTCTGATTCCCTAGCGCAAAAAAAAATTCTTTTTTTACGAGGAAAACATGAATCCACTGTTCTTGCAATGAGTGTTCGGTGAAAGACAATCAAGTTTTTGATTGAAATTTGACAAAAAGCAATTGGGTGGAAATTCATTTGCGAAATGATCGCCTTTCCGCTTGGCAAAATCATTATTTTGTTGTTTTTGGATTTGCTGCTGGATTCGAATTCCTAAATCAATGATGATTACGAGATCAAAAGATTGGCGGGGTTCAATTTTTTTCATTTAAAACTCTTTTTGGATGTGTGTATCGAGCTTGATAGTGATAAAAATGCCTTGAATACGTTTTTTTCTCGGTTTCAAATATCCAAATTTTCAATAAGTTATTTAAGTTGTCCACAAGATTGTTCAATCGATTCTATTCTTCCTTTGACTCTTTTTTTTGTTGAGAAAACCGTCGAGATAAATGCCTCCTGAGAAAGGCGCCCAAAATCTACCATAGTTAGGTATTCAGCAAATCTATCCGGGTTTTCACCGCTGACGAGTTGTCTTCCTTCTGTACCATTGGCATGATACAGTAGGGAGACTGATTGCTGTCTGTTTTGTACCATGGTTTCTCTCTCACAAAGGCTCCGACTACTCTTACATGCTGACATTTGTTCTGTCAGTTTATGTTCTCTTGTGATTTTTGTACCTGGGATTCTCTTTCGGTTGAGCAGAGGCTCCAGGAAGAATTTTCCGTAAATCGTTTCCAATAGAATTTGAGCTGCTTGTGGTTGAGAGACAAGTTATTTGTAGTTGATAAGGTTTTCGTTTGCTAAGAGGCCGAGTTTGAATTACATTGGGTGGGTCCAATATTTGTTTGTCCAGGAAAAGTGCAGCACCAGGGGGACTGATATCGGGAACTGATTCGGCGACGCAAGCGCCCTTTCAGTATTTGTAGAACGAGTTTGCCAAGCGAAGCACACCACCAGCTTTTTTACGCTTATCGACACTCTAAATAAAATTTGTACGCTGAATTTCATCAGAACTCTCTAGACTTGGTTGTCATTATTAGGTGGAATTACGCTGCAGAGCTATGTCGCAAATTTTGTGCCCTAGTAAGTACCGCTTGTTTGTATATTACAGAGCACGCAGAAACAAATCAGGCATAAAAACTCGTAGAGAAATTAAAAACTGCAGCCTAAATCTAATTTAATAGAGACCTGTAAAATTTAATAGACACCTGTCAATGGACACCAGTCCCAAAAAACCCATTTTCGTAAAAATCCTAAAATGTCTACAAAATTATTTTCATCAGTTTGGCCGTGGTAAAATTTCCTACCTTGAGTTACTCAGAAGAGCGTCAACATGTCAAAACCATTAAGGACGAATGAGACGATTTTTCAGTAAACGCCAGTAAACATTCTCTCGAGGAATACCTATCAATATAGATCGGTAAACAGACTCAAACAGAAATATTGAACCTTTTCATTCATTGATTTCAACTGAAATTCATTCAATTATTGAAATAAACGAAAAAAAATCAGAAACCACTTCATATATGGCCTTTACCGAACAATCCCTCCATTTTTTCTCAGTGTTTATCTGCCATAAAAAATTTTGAAACCACTAAATCGAAAAAAGTATATACATTTCTGTACTTCCATTGCAAACCACTCATTAATTGAAGTCAGCAAGAAAAACATTAATCAATTCATATGAATTTTTTTTAACAAAAATCTCTCTATTGAGTCTCATTGATAATGTAACCTTTCAATTACGTCTGCAATACCAATGAGAATAGCCTGCAAACTACCAGTTTTTGAAACAAACATTGTTCATTTTATTCGGCGCTTTCATTTGTTTCAATATCGGGTTGATACGAACAAAAACTTTAACTGCTGATAATTCCCCCATTAATGTCATACTCTTTAGATTAATATTTACTTAACACAAAACTTAGGAAAATAATTCCGTCAATTATAAAGCCTATATGGTACTTTATTAAGCTTTAAACCACTTTAAATCTCATCAACGAAATTGCTCTATGTATTCTGAACTAAACTGTTATCGTCTACTAAAGCTTTAAACCACCTTCACATGTTCAAAACTCGCATTAAATTAGGCATAACTTCAGATTTTAGATTAATTCAGTACAGCTGGAGATAAATTGGGTGCGGAATACAATACGCTCAGTGCGAAAAAAAAGATACATTAATCCAGCGAGAAAATGTTTTACATAGAGCGGGAAAATGGGACACGAAGCTTGTATCTGAATTCTGCTGTTAATTTTTGAACACTTTTGCAAATGCAGTTTGCACATATCCCGTCAAATTCGATCGATTTTGCAATACTGACTATTTTTTGCAGTATTGATACATTTTCAAACTATTAACATAGGAAAAATGAACAAGAGATACGCAGATCGGTCATATTTGTCCTTGACTATTTGGGTATACATCTGCGGCGTAACGGAGAATTGCATCGAACAGATCTTTTTTGAGGCAAAAAATTAGTCCAGAAAATTGCCCCCGCACTTTGTTGATCGACCATGTATGTCAAATAAGACATTTTTCGTCCAAAAGATCAAAATATTTTTTTAAAAATATATTTAAGACAAGGCGGCTCGTTAATGTGCGTTCGCACATGATATTCCGACCCGAGCTCATCTACATTTTTGACTTAATTGTCAAACAAATGAAGAGATAACAAAAATAGATGTTTGATTTAAAAAAAAATTGTTACAAAACCTAACTGCTAATTGAATTACATAATGCCATGCCTCATTACAGCGCTCACGAGATCTGCCAATATAAATACCGCGAGAAAAAACAATAAACAACAATATAAGCAAAAACGAAAAACTCACGGCAGAAATCCAATATATAAATTTAAAAGCACCTAGTAACAACGTCAAAATGCAAACAGATAAAACCTTAATTACACAAATTTAGTTTTTCCTAACTACACAGCAGATGGAAGTTTTCCTTAATGAGATTAAGTAAAAAGTTGAAAAATAGAAGAAAAAATGACGCTAAAGTCAAAGATCAATCAACATTTCTTAAACCAAATAATTTCAAAAGTCTAAAAAAATTTTAGCTTATAAAGAAATAATTCTTGATAAATTAAAAAAAAGTCATAATGAAACTAATGGAACCTGTCTTTGTTTAAGATAAGCAATATGCATATTTTAAACACGCAGAAAATCTCAAAAAATCGCGAGCGATTTACACAAAGACGCAGAAAATCTCAAAAAATAACGAACAAAAACACAAATTATTGAAACCATTAAAAAATCATTAGCTTTTATCTGAGTTTTATGTATTCTTTTTAGTTTTGATTTATACTAATTCAGCTAAAATTATACTGAAAAAGAAAATAAAATCGTTCATTTGGGCCAAATTTGAAAATCATTGGGATCTGTTATTACCTGATAAAGATAAAAGAAGAGAAAAAAGAAACACAAATACACCACTCACAACTTTTTTTTAGAAAACGCATATTGTCCACCAAATAAAACATCAGTTACGACGTAATAGCAATAGACAGGTTTATTTTTGGAATTCAAGGAATTGGATGGGACCTCACAATGACGAGAATAAGTTACAAGTTGACGAAAAGAACAACAAAAACTGAAAAGTTTGAAAAATTTTTGAAGATGTTTAATATCATAATTTATAAGGTTATTGGCTATAAACTGACTGCTTCAGGCAACATCACTCATTTAATCGTCAATTACAAGTTTATGATACCGATCAGAATTTTACGGCTACCTAAAAATAAAAAAAATTCAAAAACAGAAAACTCAAAAAATTTAAGCGAGAAAAGTTTCAACGCCATTAGAGAAAGAATTTTTCGGTATAAACTCTTCTCTTTTCAAAATTAACAGCTAGTTGATTGTTCTCATTCTTACAAAATGACTTGAAAAACAACAAATATAAACAAATATATTAAAACCACGAAGTTTTCAAGAAAAGCCCTAGTATCAAAGACATTAAATTCAATAGTTTTCAACGGAATTAAAAAAACACGCTAAATTCTGCCTCGATGGAATAGCAGTCATAGGTTTTATTCATAGGTCATCGATAACTCATCACAATAAGTCGTATGGCAAAGAAAAATACATGAAAACCACGAAATTTTTGAGAAAACCCATAGTTTCAACGTCATATAATTCAATAGCTTTCAATTGAAGGCATTTAATGCGCTAAAGTATGCCTAGATAATGTGATGACATGGATGTTTGTCTTTCAAAAGTTATCAATAAGACGTTACAACATGTCATTGACTATGAAAACAACAACAAACACAGGCAAAATCCAAAAATTCAGTAGAAAAGTGCGAGAAGAAAGTGTCGAAGCCATTTAAACCATAACCTTTTTTCTCTGAAAACTTTTTCTACGATGCATTGAACGTCTTTTTTAAGCCAATGGGAGCTATCAATAATAGAAAAATGTAATGAGATTTCAAAAAGACGCAAAATTACTAAAAAGTATGCGAAAATTAAAAATTATGTTAACTCGAGCACCGAAGTCAGAAAACCAATAGTTAGAAGACAAAACCGCTAACTAGATAAATTGTTGTTGATGTAGAACAAAACGCGGGTATGTCATTACTGAGACTGACTTACAATCCACGAAAACAAGCTTAAGATTGATTTATGTTAAAAAAAATTTAAAAAAAAATTATTTTTAAAGTCTTAACAGCCAATAAACTCAATAGCTTTCATAGGAAGTCATTGGATACGCTCAGCTATGCCACGATGTAAACACAAAGATGTTTTTCATGCCTAGGTAATCAATTAGACATCACAATATGTCTTATGACTATGACAAAAAGCAAACACAGGCAAAAACCAAAAATTCTGTAGAAAAGTGCGAGAAGAAAGTGTCGAAGTCATTTATACCATATTTTTTGCTCTGAAAGTTTTATCTATGATATTTCGGACATCTTCACTAAAACAATGGTAGCTATCAATGTTAGGATGACGTGATAAGATTTCAAAATGAACCAATAGAACGAAATATCCAAAAATTAAAAAAAATGAAATCTTGTGGCATTGAAGACTTATAACCAATAATTAATTGATAAAACCGCTAATCAGATTAATTTTGATTGCAGTAGAAAGGAGTAGGGTCCTGTTTTTACTGAGCCGAGCTTACAGTTCACAAAAATAAGTTTATGATTTACTAATATTAAAAAAAAATCGAAATTTTGTTTTCAAAGTCTTAACAGCCATTAGCTGTCTACTCACAGCATTAGATAGGTTCACTTAATGCTCATTACAAAATCTATTACACCTTTAGTCAACAATTTTATGCCATAGGATTCTAAAACTTTAGTAAAACCTCAAAAAGAAAATCAAAATTTCATTTGAAATTACAAAAACAGAGATACGAGTCCAAAAAAAACATGAGCGATCCCAGGGAAACGAATTTTTTGTTCATTGGGCTTCATTTGGTTGTAAATGAGGTTTGCAATTAATGGAGCCTCGATATGAAAAGTGAATAGCCTCTAGGTGACTTGAAAAAACAAAAAAATGCAAAATTTTCTTAAAAAAAAGAGCTCCCAAATAGAATTCGAATTTTTTTTTGATATTAAACTTCCCTCTAAGACTAGAACTTGTCTTTTTTATCTCCTTTCGTCTATTAAGAACCGAATATTGATTGATTTTGTGGCGTGAAATCTAGTTTTGAATTAAATTTTTCGCAGAAAAAGCGTTAATTCGAACAAAAATTACTGTAAAAATGAACAAAAGTGAACCAAATATCCCATGTTCACATGAAACTTTAAACCTCGATAACTCCTCGAAAAAAAAACGAAATTCAAAAAAATCTTTTCAATTTCGAACTTTACGCTGGACGAGCTTTTTAATGATACCACACACATTTCTCTACGATGAATATATCGGTCGGCCAAAATTCACGGAACAAAAAAAAACCCTGTTGAGTATATAGTTCCTCCCCCCCCCACAAGTGGGGTCGGAACAATAAATTTCTTGGCAGTTGTTGTGTGACTCATCCTGAACGCTGGATCACGAGCTTTTGTTTAGGATTGGAGGACCCTCGATTAGGTCTGCCAGGTGTGAACACACGCAGATTCTCGTATGATAACCCAGGAGAAGAATTGACTTTTCACTGGTTCAAAACCAACTTCATCTGCCGAGCCAGACCCTGGGTTTGCACTGATCATGTAATTTCTCCTCCGTTTTGATTTCCGCTCGCCGAGGAACTCAAAATTTTGTCAATTTGTTTATACTGATGCATGCCCAATATGTAACCCTAATCTTATATGCGATGACGTTCATTTAAACAAAAAACATTCTAATTTTTCTTTTTTAGCTGTTTTAGTTTACCGAAGAGGACATAATGTTCAATTAGTTTCTAATTGTTTAGCCATTTTTTAATTCTATGTAATACTTCATTCTCATTTTTAAATTGCTATAATTCTAGTCTACGATAACTTTCCTGGTGTAAGGACTTTAAGAAAAAAGTTATGGAGGTTTATCGATAACTAGTGTTGACAAATTGAAAAAAGTCCTGACAATTTTATTGAGGAAATTTGAGTGAATATTGCTTTTAAAGGCAAAACTCTGACCTGACATATAAATTTAGCGGTTTCCGAGCGTACATCTTGAGTATTTTTTTGTGCTTCCAAGCTTAGATCTCAGGTAGTTTATCCGTTCGCAAGCTTAGATATTGCATAGTTTTGCCTCTCAAAGCGTAAATTTTGCATAAACCTAGTGTTTCTAAGTTTTCATGTGGCATAGTCTAACGCATCTTTCGCTACCTCTGGGATTTAACTAGTTGACCTCAAGCATTTTTGTCAAATTTGAATCACTGTGCTTCCTACCCAAGCTTTCTAAGAAAATGTGTACATTTTAAACAGGACTATAACCCAGGTTGACGTCCAGACCCAAATTGAGCTATTATCAGACTATCCAGACTGAAATGACCTCTGATCAGACATTCCAGACAAAATGACCTCTGATCAGACCTTCCAGACCAAGATAACTTCTGATCACACGGTACCAGACTGTTGTCAAGACAAAAGTGCGCTTATGATCAGACTCTATTTCAGACCATTGTCCAGACTATAAACCCACTATGATCAGATCTTTCAGAGCGAACTTACCTGTTATCAGACTTTCCAGACCAAAGGGACCTCTGTCTAGAAAAATTACTTAAAGACTCACGAGACTTTAAGTATCGTAATAATATATGCATTTCATAAAAACCGATGTCTCCAGCAGAAAATTCAATGGAATCAATTCAAAAACGAAAACTTTAAATTTGCCTGCCATTGCTTAAGTTCGCCGGCACCATACATGAAGCTTGATAGTTATTTATGAGAAATGTCGGAATCTACATTGCTATTCCTTTTGTAACGGGACCGACCGCTGATATCCAACTACGCATTAGAAAAAAATGCAATAAATTGCTCAGACTCAAGTGGGTACGACATGGCCTCTGCTAAGATTCAAGTGCGCTCGATACGGCCTCTGATCAAAGTCAAGTGCGCTTGAATCCGCCTCTGATCAGATCTTTCTTACCGAACTGACCTATGATTAGACACTCCAGGCCGAAGTGACCTCTGACCAGAATTTCCAGACCGAATTGAACTCTGCTCAGACCTAAATCAGAGACCATTTGGCTTTCGAACTGCTGTCCAGACCCTGTAGTTTTGGTCTGGGAACACATTGGTGTGCGTTCGAGTGGGTCTGATTATAGCTCAATTTGGGTCTGAACCTCAATCTGGGAACGTCATCATCACGCCAATGTTGTGCATATGTCGACTCCTATGAAGTTCTATTTTTGTTCAAATTCTCACTGTCAATACCAGCAGAAAAAACTTATATTTCAATTTTCATCGCAAAAGCTAACCCACAACCACTGAGCCCGTTTTCTTTTCTCGCTTTTAAGCATACTTTTGCAGTCAAGAACACTTTTGAAGCCACAAGCATTCTGATAAGGTGCAGTGGAAAAAATTCAATCAAATTTAATGCTTAAGGCTTAATTCTGCAAGACCTCTAAAAATTCCCAAAATGCAATTTCTTTCCAGCGATCTCAACTTCAAGCATCTTTTGAATTTCAAAAAAGGTCATTTTTTGCAAGATCAACGGTGATTGCACAATGCAATTAGGAGACTTTTTTTAAATATTATATTCTTATTAGATGAGAAACTTGAATAAAGCTTTGGCCAAAATCTTAATAAATCGTCCCTGCTGAAACTCAACTTGACTGTTTTTATTAGAAAAATGAAGTAAAGAGATGTGCGTTGAAATTATTTCATTAAGAAACCTACAAAAATGTAAGGAACGATTTTGAATACATTATGAAACGTTTTCGATTTAAACTCCTCTTAAGAATGAATTAAACCAACCAACTATTGGCTAAATGCGACCCCTAAAGTTGAGGAGATTTTTTGATTCGTATTTTTGTAGGATCAAAGCCAACGCAAAGACTTAAACGTTGAAAATTTGTAAGGCCTTCGCTTAGAAACGCTGAATTTATTAAAGATAAATATTAAACGTAAATATTAACGATAAATATTAAATTACCTCCGACCAATGCTTAAAAATGTTGATTTTAAAATTTCAGCGAGCTTTTTGGTGATATTAGATAAATTCAGTACCAGCCGTGCAAATTTTCGCTTCTCCTAACGCTGACATCTTATCGAGGTTATTGATTTTTTTCCTTTCGTCATAAGTTCAGATTTCCTAGAAGCTCTATGATTTTATCACTTTAATTTTTTTTCTCAGTTGATGCCACAAAAAAGCAAGTTAGGCCTTTTTTAACGGCCCTGGACATAGGCAAACAGGTCGGCCATAATTTCTGCACAAATGTTAAGATGGTCCCGTAATACAGGCTGTTTATGTGTGTATCACCAACTTGATTAGTTTGCTAGCAAATATCAAATAGTGTTCTGCGTTACGAGATCACCTTTTTTTAGTAGGACAACACTACGTCGCCTATCCTACAAAGTCACCGGAGTCCACGCTTGCGAACACCACGAGTGACGAAATTTTGTCACCACTTCTCGCGTGGAAGAAATATGGTCAAATTTCAATGCAAATAGATTGGAAATCAGTCGCCGATCGCGGAAACCGAACGCGGATATCAGTGACGATATTGCCAATTTTGAGTAAATTTGCAATGGTTTACCTCACTGCCCAGGTTGAGGTCGCGCTCGAAATCACCTCTGATCAGACCGTCCCAGACAAGTGGGACCTCTGATCAGACCGTCCCAGACCGAAGTGACCTCTGATCAGACGAGTATGCGCTCGAAGATCATTGTGCGCTCGAAGTGCGCTCGAAGCCGCCTCTGATCAGACGAGTTCCAGACCGAAGTGACCCCTGATCAGACAAGTCCCCAGTCGATTTCGAATGGTTATCTTGCAAGATTATGCATAATCTTGCAAGATTTCTGCCAGAATCTTGCAAGATAACCATTTTTCTGCCAGAATCTTGCAAGATAACCATTTTTCTGCCAGAATCTTGCAAGATAACCATTTTTCTGCCAGAATCTTGCAAGATAACCATTTTTCTGCCAGAATCTTGCAAGATAACCATTTTTCTGCCAGAATCTTGCAAGATAACCATTTTTCTGCCTTAATCTTGCAAGATAACTATTTTTCTGCCAGAATCTTGCAAGATAACCATTTTTCTGCCAGAATCTTGCAAGATCACCATTTTTCTGCCCGAATCTTGCAAGATAGCAATTTTTCTGGCAGAATCTCACAAAATAATCATTTCGCTGTCAGAATCCTCTAATATATCCACTTTTTTGCACAAGATCCTACGAGATGAATTGACTAATGCGAGTAATTCTGACAGCAAATCTAAAGTCCTTCGAAGCTCAAAAAATGGCAAAATGAAGATAATCACATTTTTTGGGCAATGGCAAAAAAAGTTAAGCGTAAGGAGCTGAATTAAATGAAAGGAAGCAGTTTAAGATGCAAAGACTAATATCACATAATTTTTGCATCAGAAAAAGTAAGTTTTGATAAAGTTGAAAAAAACAGTTTTTAATAGTAATTTATTTTGTGTTAACAGTTCTCGAAGGCAGATTTTAATCTGTTTTCTTCAGATAATTCATATTTCCAGATTCAAAATCAATTTAAATTCATTATTTTTCTTAAAAAACACGCAACTGATTCTTAAGAAAATTTCTGATCAAAATGAAATGTGTTAATTGAATGGGAGCCAATAAGAGGACAGCTCGACCGGAACGAACTTGCAAGAATCTTGCAAGATAACCATTTTTCTGGCAGATCTTGCATGATAACCATTTTTCTGGCAGTTCTTGCAAGATAGACAGTTTTTGCAAGATTCTGGCAGAATCTTGCAAGATAACCATCTGATATCGACTGGGGGTTCCAGACCATTGTCCAGACGAGTTCCAGACCATTGTCCAGACTAAAGTGCGCTCGAAATATTGTCCCAGACTAAAGTGCGCTCGAAATCAAATCACCTCTGATCAGAGAATGATTTTGAACATGAACAAATCTCTCAATATCGTTATAATATATTCATTTCATCTATCATTTTATCAATCTTGTATTCAACTAACAAAAAAAACCAAACCTGAAAGTATTGTTAATGAAAGTAAATCGAAAAAAAATGATCAAAAAATTACTGAGTATGCCATTTTTTATGCTTTTATCTGAAAAAATGAACTTAGACAGCTCTGTATAAAAACGTCTTGATCTACTTTGATTCAAAATCTTTTCTTGAGGGGACCGGCATTTGTTATCAGCTGGACCCCTTGGTTCTGATCAAACCCATCAGATTCTCAGATGAAGTTCCGATCAGAATGCTGTTTTATTGTTGTCTCTCAACCGAGACAACCAAAGTCAGTAAGAAAACAAATAAAAAATTGAAAAAAATTTCGCTCGAATTGGTCTCTGGTCAGACTAGTGTGCGCTCGAATCGGCCTCTGATCAGACTAGTGTGCGCTTGAAATTGCCTCTGATCAGACCGTCCCAGAACAAAGTGGCCTCTGATCAGGCAAGTTCCAGACCATTGTCCAGACAAAAGTGCGCTCGAAGCCTTTTCCAGACCATGTAATTCGAGCGCACCGGGAACATGTGTGCGCTCGAAACCCGTCTGATCAGGGGTCACTTCGGTCTGGCCACCTCGACCTGGGTGTCTCTGTTGTCCGCGAAAGCCTATAACGCCCAATATTAAAACATGGGGGAGCGGACAAATTTGCTCGCTCAAAATGTAGTTTTGGCGATGACTGTAGCCGAATATTAGACTGTTCCCTCCGTCCGTTGCATTTTGAGGAAAACTCTTTCAATTTAAGACTTCACATGTGTTCGTTCGTGTCAATGCACGCAAAACTAACATATTTAAGGTTTTGAAAATTAAAAATTATTCCTCTCTCAAACAAAATCTATCAAAATTTTGAGTCCTGTTGGTTTTGAAAGCAAATGTGAAGAAGTTCAGTTTTTGTCTAACTCTTTGACTTTTTTCTTCAGAAATGGAATTAACACACTCGCAACCTGCTTTAGCTATTGTTAGAATATCGATCAAACTATAGTATTAAACTTAGTGAGAATTAGAAAGAAAGTTTGATTTACCAGATTAGAAAGACAAGCAATATGACTTCGATCAAAGAAATTATATAAATGAATCGTCAAGGAATGGTGCTGAGAATCAATATTCGGTTCAAATTGGTGAATCTAGATAACTATTATTAGAGTTAGATTAATTGATGTAAAATCTTCCCAGCATGTATTAAATGATGATGATATCTCCGGAAGTGTGAATGAATTCTTAGAAAAGTGCAAATGCATTCCATTTATGGTTCCCTTTGCGACTGATTTGCAGAAGCAAACCATATTGGGTAATCCTTGCGACCCCCACTATAAATCACGGTGCTAAGATTAGTTTTGTATCTTGACTTTTTCACACTGATAATGGGTATATATACAGCTGATTTTTTAGTCCTTTTTCATCCCCAAATTCAAATCACCATCTTGATCTAATAATCAGAGCTCTCCTGTAAATCTCTAAATTCTTCTGTAAAATATCATTTTGTTATTCTCTCATTTTTATGAGAAATTAATTCTTTTACTTTGTTAAAAACGCTTTTTATTCCGCTTGCGAAAGTCCATAACCCAACAGGTTATGGGCCCAGCAATTTTCTAAGTCATAAAACTAATTTCCAAAACAAAAACAATTTGTTGTTGACAGTCATAATCCTTTTCTGCTTAGTACTTTTTCTTTTCACAACTGTTTTGCCTGCTCAAACTTCAATGGATCAACAGACAGTGAAGCTGCTGACCTACACAGGAAAGGCACAGGACTTTCCAATCTGGAGCACAAGATTTGTGGCGGTGATGCAGACGAAGGGACTCTACAAATCACTACTGGGGACAGAGGAGCAACCCAATGAGCCTGCGCTACTGGCCAATGGGGCAACCAATGATGAGAAGAAGAACCACAAGGTGCTGAAGAATGCATATGAGAAGGAAGCTGCAGACATCAAGGAGAAACGGAACAATGTGTGGTGCCATTTGGCACTGACTCTAGATGCAACAACCCTCATGCTGATGAGACATGACTGTGTGGGAGATGACGGCATTGGAGATGGAGCAAAGGCTTGGAAGCTTTTGCAAGAGAGATTTCAGAGTGTGGAGACGCCGACAGTGGTGACTTTAGTTGCACAGCTTGCTCGACTGCAGCTCGAGGATTCTGAGGATTTGGAGAGCTTCTTCATCAGAGGACAGGAGTTGCTCACAAGGCTACAAGAAGCAGGGGAAGCAGTCTCAGAGACCCTCTTCAACGCCTTGGTCCTCAATGGTCTGCCAATGAGGTTTGAAAGTTTTGTTATACAGGAAAGCTTCAACCCGGCAACGAACTTCAAAGAGTTGAGGAAAAGGCTGCAGAATTTTCATGAGAGCACGGTGCGGAGACACAAGGGACAAAGTGGTTCATTGGCACTGGCAGTGAAGCGTGATTTCAAGAAGGGACTCAAGAAAGGAAACTGCTTTGTGTGTGGGATCCCTGGACACTTTGCCAAGGACTGCAGGAGGAAGGAGACAGCACAATGCAGCAAGTGTGGTGAGAAGGGTCACATAGACAGGGCATGCAAGAGACAAAGAGATGGAGGGAAACATGAGTCGGTGGCAATGGGTCCAACATTGGCTACACCAGACGAGGAATGCTGGACAGCTCTTACCCAGTGGAAGACAGCAGGCATGCTAGTGGACAGTGGTTGTACAGATCACATAGTGACGAACATCGATGCGTTCCTGGACTTTGTGCCCATTCAATCAGTGGTCAGAAATCCCAACGGAGAGGCTTCCAGAGTGGTGGGCAGAGGCTGTGTGAGGATCAGCATACCCTCAAACAAAGGGGAATTCCAATGCGAACTCAAAAATGTTCTGTGAGTGCCGGACTATTCTTCAAACCTTCTATCAGTCTCAAGTTGCACGGAGTGGGGACATAGCTTCACTTTCGAGAGAGGAAACAGCTGCATGAAACTCCAGAAGGGAACTCGGGTAAAACTAACACAAGAAAATAATTTGTTTTACTTACCCTGCAGCGTTCTAGAATTCAAGATGAGTTCCAACAGCGTGAAACTTGACAGTGCAAGGAAGTGGCACAGACGATTGGGTCATTTGAATCAAGCGGATGTGGTCAGGAATGCACCAGAGACAGTGGGGGAACTCGATGATGTATGCAATGTGTGTGCATTGGTCAAGATCACAAAGACTCCAGTACCAAGAGTGGCAGAGACCCAAGCAGAAGCGAAGCTGGAGAGAGTGTTCACAGACGTGATGGGACCTTTCAGAGTAGAGTCACTGTCAGGGTTCCGGTTCTGCATAGTGTTTGCAGACCAGTACACGAAGTTTGTGTTTGTGGACTTGCTTAAGGCAAAGAGTGAAGCACTGGCCAGCCTGAAGAAATTTGTTCTCAGTGTGGGGACGCCCAAGAAGCTGAGGCAAGACAATGCGAAGGAGTTCCTCTCAGAGCAATTCAAGACGTACTGCTTAGATGCAGGCATTCTACAGGAAAGACCATACCAGAGACGCCACAACAGAATGGGTTAGCTGAGAGGTGCAACAGGACACTGCTGGAGATGGCAAGATGTTTGCTCATTGACTCAGGACTTCCCCAGATGATGTGGGGAGCAGCAATTCTTCACGCAGCAAGGATCAGAAACTTGGTTGTGAGACGAGGAGAAGAAAAATGCCCAGCAGAGCTGATGAGAGGTATAAAACCTAAGCTTTCAATTAGTAAATTATCTATTTTTGGTTGCACAGACTTCATGAGGAAGAGGGACAGAGAAGTCAGCAAACTTGAACCCAAGGCACTGGAAGGAAAGTTTGTGGGTTACACTGAAGGAGAAAACGGATACCTGGTGTACATACCCAACACACGCAAGGTGATGGCAGTTCGAGATGTGATCATCAAGGAGTCTGAAGTGGGCTCAATCCCTGACAACAAAGAAACGGCTGACCTACTAGATGATGGGTCGGAACTGGGAATCTGGCACCCAGATGATGGTCATCAAGATGATGACAACAGAGAACGACAGGACACATCTACTGCAATAAAGGAGGAGTGGCATGACGCAGGGAGCGTGAATACTCAAGAAACAACACTGAGACAAGAGGCCTCGGATGTTGGAGAAACATCACTAGATGAAGGATCTACTGCAACAAGAGGGAGTCACAGAGATTCAGAGTCCCTGGAAGACAGTGACACAGAAGACTCCTCACAGTTAGAGACAGTTGGCTTCAATGAAGATGCACTGGAACACGCGGGCAGAGCAGAGCCCAGACGAGGGACACGAGCAAGGAATGTTCCGCAATTTTTTGGAGAAGTCAGGACCCATCTTGCTGTGACTGAGGGCGACTATTTGGAACCCAAAACAGTCTACGAAGCCAAGCAAGGTGACGATTGGGACCAGTGGCACCGGGCAATGAAGGACGAGGTCAAGGCACATTCAAGATTCTACTTCAGCTATCAGCGAAGCAGGGCCATGTGATGCACCAATTTGATGTCAAGACTGCTTTCCTGCACTCACCAATCGAGGAAGAAGTGTATCTGGAACAGCCACAGGAGTTTGTAAAACGCGGATCAGATGGGAAGAAGTTAGTATGTCGACTAAATAAATCAATTTATGGTTTGAAACAGGCTGCTAACAACTGGTACAAAGAGCTGGCAAACTTCCTACTGAGACAGGGGTTCACCAGATGCACGAACGATCACTGCTTGTTTGCAAGATCAGAGGCAGAGGATCACACCTTCATCTTGTTCTGGGTTTACGACATCATAGTAGCATCAAGAAGTATGACAGTGGTCTCTGATGTCAAGAAGGCACTAGAAGCAACCTTTCACAAGGAAGACAGAGGGAGACTACACTGGTTTCTGGGTCTTAGAATCAGACGAGAAGAGGGCAAAGTCACAGTCGACCAAGAACGCTACATAGAAACAATGCTTGAGCGGTTTCAAATGGATCAATGCAAACCCTCAAGAACTCCAGCTGATTTGAATTTGAAACTTCAGACAGCACAGAACGGAGACGAAGAAGTGGACCAGAGGATCTACAGAAGCTTGGTTGGATCACTTCTGTATCTGGCCAAAGAGACGAGGCCAGACATCATGTTCACAGTCAACTTTCTGTCCAGACACATGAATGCACCTACCAATCAACACTGGATGTGCGGAAAACAACTTCTGCGATATCTTCAAGGTTCAAAAGTTTTAAAACTTACTTACACAAAAGAGGCTAGTTATGATTTAGTGGGGGAAAGTGATGCAGACTGGTCTGGAGACGTGAACGACAGAAAATAAACAACGGGCTATTACTTCAAGCTCAACGGACGTGGCGCAGGACTCAGCTGGGGTGTCAAGAAGCAGGCCACAGTTGCTCTTTCTTCATCAGAAGCAGAATATCAGGGCATGGCAGCAGCAGTTCAGGAAGCACTCTACCTGAAACAACTTCTAGAGGATTTTGGCATCCAACAGAAACGTCCAATAGCAATTGGAGAAGACAACCAAAGTTGTATCAGACTTTGCCAAAACCCATTTATGCACAAAAGGAGCAAGCACATCGAAACAAAGTTTCACTTCATCCGGGACAAGACGGAGGATGGGACTATTTCAATTCTTTACGTCCCTACAGACAAAATGGCAGCGGACATCTTCACAAAGTCCTTACCCGTTTCGAAAGTGGAAACATTCAGAGCAGTTTTGATGGGAGCAGACTCTACGCAATCAGCTCAAGTCTGAGTGGGGGTGTTAGAATATCGATCAAACTATAGTCTTAAACTTAGTGAGAATTAGAGAGAAAGTTTGATTTACCAGATTAGAAAGACAAGCAATATGACTTCGATCAAAGAAATTATATAAATGAATCGTCAAGAAATGGTGCTGAGAATCAATATTCGGTTCAAATTGGTGAATCTAGATAACTATTATTAGAGTTAGATTAATTGATGTAAAATCTTCCCAGCATGTATTAAATGATGATGATATCGCCGGAAGTGTGAATGAATTCTTAGAAAAGTGCAAATGCATTCCATTTATGGTTCCCTTTGCGACTGATTTGCAGAAGCAAACCATATTGGGTAACCCTTGCGACCCCCACTATAAATCACGGTGCTAAGATTAGTTTTGTATCTTGACTTTTTCACACTGATAATGGGTATATATACAGCTGATTTTTGAGTCCTTTTTCATATCCAAATTCAAATCACCATCTTGATCTAATAATCAGATCTCTCCTGTAAATCTCTAAATTCTTCTGTAAAATATCATTTTGTTATTCTCTCATTTTTATGAGAAATTAATTCTTTTACTTAGTTAAAAACGCTTTTTATTCCGCTTGCGAAAGTCCATAACCCAACAGCTATGATAGCAAATAGTTCAAAAATAAATGGTTTCGTTTCACAGTGGCGCCATCTCCACGCTGCAAAGTATGTTTCCTATTGAAATTTCTACGATCCTTAAAAATTAGGTTTAGCGACCGTACTGTTATTTGTTAATATGTCATCAAAATCTTTTTGATATTGAGGACTTTGAGTTTTTTGAACTGAATTAAAAGCCCACAGGAAAAAGTTTAAGTTGCAAGAGACCTAGATTTAGTAGTGATAAAAAAGCCGACAGAGCTGAGATTGCTGGAAAAAATTATTTAATATTTAACCTGAAAACTTCATTCAGAAATTTGGAGCTAAAATTAGTAAGAAACTTCTAATGAAAATTTTGATTAGCTGACTTTAACAAAAAAAAGTTACTTGCAGAATTTTCCTCATTCTACTGTCCTCCATCGAATTTCATAAATTACTGGAAAGCAGAACATCTTCAAATTTTACGCACGTATTATTGGGTAAATTTCACTTATAGAAAAACTGTTTGGAGCATATAATCAAGCTAAACATTTGGCAAATCTGTAATTTCAAATTGTTCTGACTCTATTTATCTCTATATGTTCAATTGTTCGAATGCTCTATAATTTTTCAAATGTTCTGAAATCATCTGTGATTTTACTTCTGTTCATCTTTTATTTGTCATTTTATTTTGTAGAAGATAGAGAAATAGTCATCAAGAGATTAAAGTTGAATAATTAAAACTAATTCGAAATTTTTCAGATTTTCAACATGGGATTTTTCTCCCACAGCTTGAAAAAGTAAGAACAGCCCATTTGGCATCATTTTTTTTCACGTTTCTTTGTATATGATTTTTTTTCTCACTAAAATATTACAAAATATACATTGAATTAAAAATGTTATTGTGATGTTTATGAACCTGTATAAAATTGGCTGAATTTTTTTTGCGGGTTTTATTTTTATTGCACAATTTACTCAATCTCTAAATCGAAGACCGATATTTTCTCAGTGAAAGAGTCCTGAAACAACTGTTCCCTTTCGAAATAAACAATAAATAGAGTAGAATGAAAGCACTGGTCCTATTGAGACGTATGCTTTTTGAATTTTATTTCAATACGCCTTAATTTTTAGGTCTGATTGTAACTGGTATTGAAGTCACTAATGTTTTATCCTGTCAAAAAAGTACAGAAATAAACATAAGTATTTTTTGATATAAAAAATAACAATATTAATTCATTTTTTTCTGTTTTAATCCAGATCTGTGTATTAGGAATCAATAATGGCTATATTCCGCAAATTTTTTGAACTTTTTTAAAAATTGAATCAAAAATGTAAAAAAAAATTGGTAAACATACCCGGATAACATATGTAAATACACTCTTCTAACATTTAGGCAAGACAAAAACTATGTTTTATTATTTTGTGTAGTTTTTCAACATTCGATCTTTATACCACTGCTTGAAAAAGTATGAACAACCGATTAGGAAGTCAAGGCTTCTTATAAGTTATTACCGATGAAAATTAAATATAAAAAGCGCCCTTGTCGTTATTCTGAACTTGCATGATTTTAGATTAATTCACTCTGCGAGTTTTGTTTTTGTGCACATTTAACTCAATATGCAAATAAAAAGAAGATACTCAGTGACATAGAACACAATTTATCAAAATAATGAATATTGAAACAGGACGAAAGTTTCGAGCCCTTTCAGACTTCTGTTCCAGATTTTTTTTTAATCAGCCCAACTCTCCAGGACTGATGATAAATGGTATTGACGTCATTTAACTTTTTATTTTTTTTGAAACACGTAAATTAAATTTATGTCCATGCGGTTAAATATATATGAAACAAAAAAATACTTCAAATCATTCAAACAAAATAATATAATAAACATCAACAAATTTCTTAAAGAATCACTTTAAAAATTTTTTTTCAATTTTTTTCTTCCTAAAAAAATAGCTTATAAAAGCTCCTACGTTACTATTCAAAGGAATTTTTTATGTTGTGAGAGCAAGAAATCAAAATTTGCGTTGGTATTAGACAAGCAGTTGACCAATTGAAAGCGGCGTTTGTTGGGTCAGTATCGCAGGCAGACGCTTTAGTAGAACAAATAACCGGTGAGAAAACTACAGACAACCAAATTTTCAAAGAAACAGTGGAAGAACTGAAGAATCTAGAAATTAGCCAATAAACACAACACAAGATTCAGGGGGCACTTGACGATGCTGCTTTTTCTGACCTTCTTGGTAATCTGATTTCGAATCGGGAGAAAGCTTGTTTGCTTTCACTACAATCTGGTGCCTGACTTTCCGCACCTCCAATCCCTCGTCTGAGCCTTCACCTTCAGTCAAATGATTTCAGAGCCGCATTGAAGTAACGGATTGGTGTTCCGTTATACATTGAGGAACGAAAATGCCCTTACTGTCAAAACGGCAGAATGGACAAGCTGGGTGATCAGGCTTTAAGCTGTCATGGTCGAGGAGATATGATATTGCGGCACGATAGAGTGAGGGATAGAATATTTGCTGCTTGCTCGACCGCAAAACTTATCACCCGTCTGCAAACAGAAATATTTGATTCCAGATAATAACTCAAGGCCAGGAGACATATATTTGCCCAGCTGGTCAGCGGGACAACCATCTGCGTTAGAAGTAACCATAACTTCCCTACTGCAGCCCAGTCTAATTTCAGATGCGGCGAGGAGGTGTGGTTTTGCTCTGACAAATGCTGAAGATAGGAAATATGAACAATATGCCCAAAAATTTGACGAAATAGGTATCCAGTTTGTACCACTCGCGTCTGAATCTTTCGGGGGCTTCTCATATTTGGTTCAAAAAACTTCGAAACGTATAGCCTTGCTTGCCGATAACCGAAACCTTTGACCAGCTGGTTTATCAATTGCCTACAATCGGTTATCTCAAGGAGTCTCAGTGAATTTAATGAGAGGTTCAGCCACAATGCTGATCGCCAGAGATCCCCTGTTATGAGACTCATTCCTGCGACAACACTCTCAGCCCCACAATGGTTAATTTACTCTCCCAATTTTAGTTGCCAAGTTATTGCTGTGCGCGAATTTGTTTGTCACCCAATGAGTGGGGACAATGCTCATTTCTTTCGTTCAACCCGATTGTGTGGGTTGATGATGATGAACTTTTGAAGACCCGATTGTGAGGGTTGACGGAACAAATAAAAGGCAAATACTCAATTGCGTGGGCACCATGGTGATTTGTGGGCACAAGGCTGATCGCAAGAAAACTTTCAGAGAATCGATTGAACTTAGAAATGATTTCAACCATGATTTCCCCAACCAAGCATACCTTAAATTTAGTCTTTGGTATAAAAAAATTTATCAAAATATTGTTTTCCATCATTGGGAGTTATTGTGAAATTTTTGTGAATAAATCTCTCAATTACGTTAAAAAAGAAATCATTCAACGTTTTCTTTATACTTTTTCATTTTTTGCCAACCAAAGCCACTGTGGTAATTTATTCCATTTTTGTACGGATTGATGAAAAATCGAAATCATTCTCAACCTGGTTTTGGAATTCTGTCTACTTTTGAATTGTTTTGTTCGAGTACTTTGATGAAGACTCAGATACCCGTAAAAATGTTCAGAATTTTCTCGCCTAGGGATATCATAAGGAAATTTGATTAGCGACATTTTTGCTATTATTTGCTCAGCTGGTAGGTTCTTTGTCTGGATTAGCAGATCTTTCGCTTTGTCATACTTTTTGCGTAGAAAGCACACCTTTATACCCCAGTTTATCTGTCGGTTAAGGCGTTTTAGGTTTTTTGCAGATAAATTTTGAAAAAAGATTGCCAAAAATGATAAGTTAGGAGAAGAATGCGCGCGTTCGGGGGAACTTGATGTCTTATAAGGCAATTTGATCTTATAGAATGAGCCATATTCTTCAACGTTTTCTTCAGCTGCTCATCGAAACTAAGATTCGTTTCAATTTGAATACCAAGATATCTGCTACTTTTTGTGTTGTGCAAAATTCGTTTTGTAAAAAATAGACCCGAAATCAGAATTGTTGCGCGAGAAAAAGATTAATTCGGTTTTGTTTGTATTTAAAGTTAGTTTCTTCATCTCTACATATTCTTCTGTTTTTCCTAAAATTTCAGTGACTTTTCTATGTAAGCTAATCTTCTGTGCACAACAGACAATACTTGTGTCATCTGCGAATTGAATTACCTTTTTCCGTTGCTTCTATTTTGGATGAGAAATCGTTTACATATAAAAGAAAAATGAGTGGTTCTAAAACAGTTGCTTGTGGCACACCGTGATTCACAATTTCACAATCAGACAACTTGCCATTAAGTTTTACCATTTGTTTGCGGTTGGCAAGAAATGAAAACAGTAATTCTTTCGCTTCCTGGAAAAAACCATCCAATTCAATTTTTCTAAGGAAAATGTTATGCAAAATGGAATTAAACGCTTTTGCACGGTCTAGAGAAAAGCAGAAGTTTCTTTGCTTTGATCTGAATTAGCCGAAACTTTTTCAACCAGTTCTAAAATTCCATCTGTTACAGACATTTTTTTCTGAAATCCGAATTGTTCTTTGTTTATAATTTTATGCCTATCAATGAACTCCGCCATCTGAGTCAGAAGGAGGCCCTCGGAGATTTTTGCAACACTCGGAGTTACAGAAATTGGTCGATAATTTGTGCTATCTAATTTATCACCATTTTTGGAAATTGGTGTTACATATGCTAGTTTCTTTTTAGTTGGGAAACTTTTCTCCTTAATGCACTCATTTAAGGTGAACTGTAGATGTACGCCTTGAGATAATTTGCAAGACTTTATGAGTCGAATTGTGATTTCACCAGGCCTGCTGCTTTGTCATCGTCCAGCGAGTCAATGACTGAAGAAAGTTCTTTTCTAGTCACAGTTTTGAATGTGAATACAGGTATGATAGGTTTATCAGGGTATTTACAAGCAATATCCGAACCTTTGAAAACACCTAGATTAGCCAATGATCTTTTTAGACAATTGACAATTTTTTTTGGATCCCTTGAAATTTCATCACTGTCTAATCTGATTTCATCAACCTTGACACTTTTTTCACTCGGACTGGTCTTCCGTTTAATGAATTTCCATTGTCCCTTACTTGTTGGTAGTTTTTAGAATAAATTGATGCAAAAATTTTTGTCTCCTACTAACTAAGTCTGTTGAGCGCTTAAATTCTTTGTACGTCTCGCTGTCAGGAATTTTTGTCCATTTTTTGAAGAAAAAATGTTTTTGGGCGATCAAATGCTTCAATTCTTTTTTTAACCAGGGCTTAGAACTCTTAAAATATTCTCCCCTTTTTCAACAGTCTGAATTGCGGCGAGGGCAAGATCTCAGTTAAGTTTAGAGTGTGAGAAAAGTCGAAAATTTCTTCTCGTTATTATGTTGTCACTCTCCGATTTCAATGAGAGGTTTGATTCGAAGATAACAAGAAAATGGTCGAAGATAAAAAGAGTTGTTGTGACATTGTAGGCAATTATCTGATCTTTCCAAACGAAACAGTGATCAATAAGTGTAAATGTTTTATCAGTACATCTGATTGCATCCCTTAGGTTAACAATCTCTAATCCTGAACTTGTTGCAAAAATGTCTGGTTTACTTTTCTGTCTTGCTCAGATAATTCAATTTGTATTCTCCGAGCAAAATAACGTTATCTGTAACGCTATGAAAACCCGATAATTCGGTACTTAACTGATCAAGAAAATACTCACTAAGACGTTTGTTTGGGCAATAAGAAACGTTAACAAGTAATTTTTCAGTCAGGGCTCAGTTATTTCAACTCAAATAAATTTAAAAAACTCTCATCAACCGTTTCAATGCTTAATTTAATATCAGGGGTAAATTTTTTTGGAACAAAAATACCTACTCCATCACCCTTTGAAGCCCCTGTTTTGTCTGATCTACATTTCCCAAAGAGATTATGCTATGCTGTTAAAACTTATTTTCAATATTACAATCAGTGTCCAACTAGCTTCAGTTACAGCGACAAACGTATTAATGGGAGCTGTTTGCAGAAAATTTGAAAATTCTTCAAACTTTTTCTTCAAGCTTTGACAATTAATAAGTTAAAATAAAGGCAAGTGGCTTGAACCTCTGTTTTTTAAGTAACTTGAATACTCAATCAAATTCTCCAGATGAGGCCCTGGGTCCAATTCAATGTCCCCTGACAGCATGAGACGTACAAGTGAACAAAAAACTAACAGTTTTAGGAAGAAAACAAAACTATATGAATCAAATTTTTCAAAAAAATAACAAACATTAGGTTTGTTGGAATAATTCTTTTCAAATGTTTGCTTATGAATTTCAGTATGATTTTCTCTTCCCATAATGTACTGAAAATTAAAATTATCAGGAAAAGTCGCATTGTTCTATATTTCAACAAATCATCAGCTAAATTTTTAATGAGTCGGAGGTAAAAATGCTTGTTTTGGATGAAAACCAAAAGAATTGTTGTTATCATAGTGATCAAAATTTTTTCCAAAGTTTCGGTTGATAATTCTTGGTAATATTTCTGTTTTTGGCACCGTAAACCCCAGATGCGCTTAGAAATTCCAAAACTTTCTGACAAGTTTGGGTGTATCATGACTGACTGATGGGTGTATTCCATCATTTCTAATATTTTTCGTTTCCAGTATATTATTCAAAAAAACAACGTCAATATCAAAAACGCCACTCAACTCCGTTGCAACATTTTCTAACGCTTCATTGTATTTGTCCATGTTTTTGTATTTTTGCTGCGACCAAAAAAACCATCTTCAATTGGTGGAATTTTTCAAAGTGCAATGAGAGGTGACAGTTTCTTTATAATTTCCGACGAAGTTTCCATTAAAATACTAGCTGTTTCAAAACCTCTATTTCCCGAATCAATATTGTTATGTCCTGTAAAATCGTAACCAATGGCCTAAAACCAGAACTATCAGAATTTTAGGTGTGAAATATTTCTTTAAGTCGAACGAACAATTAAGTAATGCAACTAGAGACAATAGAACAGCTGCAAACACCAGACAACCCTTAAGAGAACATTCAGCTCTGTTTTGGGAACAAGCTACCAAGTAGATTAGGTTCAGTAATGACTTTAACAAGAAACGAAAAGTGAAGTAATTTTATTAGAGCGGTTTCCTTGAACTCTCAGCAATTTCGGGTATTCTATTAAAGAGTTGGGATCTGTGGTGCACTGATTGAGAGTTGGCAGAACTTTGGCTCTTGCTGCTATCATATGTACTGTTATCACAAAGTGTGGAATCATAATAAATGTCATCATTGAACTGTTACTATGAAAGTCTCTGTGAAGAGGTTAAACCATCTCTTTCAATCTCTTGCGTAATTTATATGTAGGTATCCTAGCTCTCATGAGGTCCAATAAGAGCATATAAAAAGCCACTGCTACGTAGCTGAAGTTCATAAACCGATTATAGCGTATTACTGACCTGAATGCATTTTACGTGGATTAATATGAAATTGCGTTCTATACGGAATACTAGCTTGCTGTAATCCGCGAGTAGCTTGTTGCAACAAAAAAATTGTTAGTAGTCACTGACATCCGTTATAACTGAAAGAAAATAGAGTTTTACAAAATTCGTAATTTTGGCCAAATCTGAAAATTTTTACAAGTTGGGACTCCATATTTGTCCACCCCAGCCCGATTTTGCGAACCCGATATGGCCGAACCCAGCCAGGATCACCAACGCCCTAGGGGGCCCCCAAGCTCTTTGTGTACCAGAATTGGTAGCGACAGCTTTACTAGGTGGGGAGCCATTAACACTTATATGGGGAAAAAGTGATAATTTTGGGGTAAAATCCGAAAACGCTGTTTTTTGAGTTTCATGAACGCCACCTATTACAGGGTGCAATAAGGCCCTGCGCCTACGCTTGATTCGGCGGAATACGAACCATGACCCCCAAACCGCCCTAAGTAAACAAAAGACCCGGAAACACATAATTCGTAAAGCAACTAAGTATAAGTCGACTTGCCGGCCAATTTGAACTTTATGCTTGGTACGGACGTACGGCGCAACCGGACCGTAACCCTACAGCACATAAGTGGACGTGCGGACGGTACCCTAGGAATTCCCCTATGTAAAGAAATTGCACGTAAGGACAAAAAAATCCGGAATTCACATTTACGTAAATTTGGCGGCCATCTTGACTGACATTTAATAAGTAAGCGTGGGTAATTAACACGTCACCTTATTACGGCATTGGTATCACGGAATGTAAACAAAGTAGCCAATCGCATTATGGCAAGTGGAGACGTGGTGCAATAATGACGGTTATTTGGTTTGAGTAAACAAACTGTTTGCTCGGCTCAGTATAAAAGCGGCTTACACTATAAGCGCAGCGCAGAAGTTGCAAATCGTGAACGAGTTAATTATCGATTGTTTGGCATTGTTTGCCGGTATTATTGAGCGAGAGGCTCTGGTTAATCGTTATTAAGCGTCGTTGCGTTTAACTTTGCCGGAGCGATTGAGCGCGATGCTCTGAATAGTCGCTGTTATAGAATTAGAGTTAATTGGCAGAGTTTGCCTGGTTGATTGAGCGAGAAGCTCTGAGTTGTCTTTGCGATTCGGTTAGATCATCGAGCACAGATTGCTATTGCAAGTGAGCGAGAGGCTCTGGAACTTGTGTTATTTGATTGAGCGAGAGGCTCTGGAACTTGTGGTATTTGATTGAGCAAGCGGCTCGGATTAGTTACAGTTATTCGGCAGAGTTTGCCTATTGAGCGAGAAGCTCGGACTTATTGTTGTTGTTAGACTGTGGTTCATCAGTCTGCTATTAGCTGAGGGATAATTCCAGCTGTTTTGATTGCGTTTGAGTATAAGCGGCAATCGGTATTACTGTAGAGTTGGATTGAGAAATAACTTAGTTAGTTATTGTTCCAAGCTTGTGGTTGCTTGTGTTAGAATTAGTTATAGTAGTAGTTATTTTGATTGTCGTAGCGCATGTTATCTGATGCCTATTGAGTTATTGTAATTAGTGTTACAGTTATTTAATTTAAGTGTTTTTACCATTGGCACTTTTGAACAGCCAAGAGCATAACACGGGAAATCTATTGTTGTTAAGAAGAAGACGAACCACCAAACTTAAACCTTTCGAATTGTGAGATCTGGGCGCTATTGTTTTCCCGTGATAGGCTGCCTAATAAAGTTCAGAATCTTACAGTGGCGCTCCTGGGTGGGCTCCTTCTTCAGCGAGACACAATAGGGCGAACATCTACGAGTGGTAACCACGTATCGGAACAACGACAGATGCGTGGGGGATGGCAACGATTGGTGTGACTTTGGCTCGAACCCAGGGCAAGTGGCGAGCGAGTACGGCGAGGAGAACGAAATACACAATCGACAGATAAATGAAGAGATGGAACTGTTGGAGATGGGTAGACAGCTCTACAAAATGTTTCGATCATGTTCTAATGGACGTGTTGTGGATTTGGAGCAAGTAGATCGCTGGATTGCGGATAATGGACTTAACTCAACAAACGTGTTAGAAATGATGCGAGGACAAGGGGAGGCAAACCCATACACTGGTTCCCACACGCAGCTGTGGAACATAGAGGGACGTGGAGCCTATAGAGCACCGACAGTGAGCTACGCCGAACAGGATGCTGAGACGAAGACCAAACTGGACGAGATAAGTCCCAGACTGCAAGCCATTCAACAAGGCATCCACGCATTTGAAAGACAGGGACCCCATGAGATGGTGGAGGACTTCGCACAACGTGTTCATCTGTGGAGTTTAGAATTGAGTTGCTTGGATGAAGGGGAACGAGATGACATAGCAATCGACGTGATATGCACAAAGGCTCGCGAGGAATTGAGGGCAGGACTCGGAGCGAGCCACCACTATAGCTATTTCGAAGAAATTGTCTGGGAGCTCCAGAGATTGGAAATAGAAACGGAAATCCTGGTCCCAAGATCAGAGACCCGAAGTGATGGCAGCGAGGTGGCGGTGTACCAAACATCGAACGTGTGGTTAACCCATAGCAAAAATGAGACCCAGCAAGGGAGAGTACTTGAAACTGAAAAACTTGTAGAGGAAGCCGTCTCCTCTAAAGACAGCCGCAATTCCACAGCACAATCAATTCCGAGCACTGAGAGGGAAGTGGAAAAGGAGACTGATGTGACTCTCAACAATCTCGAACTGGAGGACACAGTAGAGGCAAGTGCCGAACCTGGAGTACTAGAAATCGACTGGTCCAAGAGTATGGAGCTAGAAGGAAGCGAGCATGAATTGGACTCGCTGATTGAAGACGAGTTAGAAAACTTAACTTTCCAAACACCAGAGGAAGTGGTAGCCGATTTTGCGGAGCGGGTAATTGCTTGGAGCACCAATCTTGCTCTCAACGAGGCGGACACGGAGTACGCCAGGATTCAAGCACTCTAGCTCAGAACGACAGATCAGATCTACCTTCAATTGCCTAGAGACAGGAACTGGAGTCACATGTCAGATCTAGTGGAAGACATGCAGGTGGTGGAGCGGCAGATCAATGAGAGACTGCAAGAGTCGGTTGAGTGCATCGAATTAGTGGAAACTGAATTAGCAGCAGCTAGTGCAGTCCTGGTGACTGATGAGCCCAAAAACACTGATCAGTGGGACGATCAAAATCAAAAAGAGTCGAGTGAAAACATTCTGGGTGACATTGAAGAATCAGAAACGAATTGTTTAGCTCTACTCACCAGTGAGAGGAGAATAAAAACCTACCCCTTTCCTCACAGCGATGAGCGACTGGACAAAGTAGTCACGTTGTGCACTCAAAAATTTCCATTGCTGAAAGTAGTGGCAGCAACAGGCGGAGACAAACTAGTTTGCGAAAATCTTGCCTCACAAATTGGCCCGCAAGAAGACAACCCAGGCAATCACAAGACAGCTGGTCCGTCAAAGGAGAAGAAAACAAATGTGAAAGAAAGAAAAGCAAGTAGAGGATGCAGAAAGCGATTTAGAGTTTGTCACCAAAAGAAAAAGAGGTCGAGTGCAAGGCAACGCTCCCGGCGCCTACCGCAGAACAAAAAGAGAAACTCTGATTCCGCACTAGGGAACTGCCAATTGCTGAGGTGTTCAGCTTCTGCAATTCTGCAAAAGACTTTGCTCATCTTGACAAAACTGATGGAGATTGTGTTTCTTACGGCTGCCTGGAGCCAAGAACCGCAAAGCTCTTCGAATTGTATTTCAGACGCTGAGGGGGACGGGTCCTTGGCAGGTCCAGACGAACGGCACGAGGAGAACAGAGGAAGCTTACCTGAGGAAGCCTTACACACTGAACTAAACGTCAACAACGCTGTAGCGAAAGTGGAATTAGAGGGAAGAAAGGCAAGCGAGCCAGTTTCAAGCAACGCGGAGCCATCGCTGAGACAACATTCGAACGAAGGACCCGATGAAGAGCTGCAAAGCAGCCAGGGACACGCTGACTTTGGCATTCCGACCCACGATTGCGAGGAGAACTTCTCAACAGATTGGGAGCGTCTAGCCGCTTCCTTCATGGCGATAGACGAGACGCAAAGTGAGCAGAACCTTGAATTACCACAGTCGGAGAGGCCGAAGAATACGCTCAGAGAATCATTGCATACGAGGTCATCGGACAAGCAGCCGGCTGTCCAACACTTGAGCGCACATCGTGGCTCAGACATAGACTCTAAAATTGAGTTCAAATCTCAGTTGCATGCGGCTGACCATTGGAGAGAAGTGATTGGTCCGGAGGAACCAATGGTAGCTAACAGTCAGGAATTGTTCTCCAGTAGTACCACGGAACTTGGTCCGCCAAGTAGCGAGAGAAGCGGCTGCCAAAGGGAAACCCCTTACCAGGAGAAGTTGACGGCAGAACAGAACCCCACAGGACCTAACCAAAGCAGACGAGCGAACCTGGCTGCGCAAGAAGCAGGAGCGACGGACAATCAAACCTTTCCTCCAGCAGATGGGTGGGAACAAAACCACAGATGGAGTCAACCCTTACATGCAAGCCAGCCAAATTCTGGTCAACCTCCGGACGAGAGAAACATGTCTCTCAGCCGATGGGCAACAATGAAGGGAACCCAGTCAGAGTGTAGAAGGGAGGAGCAGCAGGGACAAGAAGGAGGAATCACGTGGGACATTTCAATGGAAACTCAGATCCTTGGTGGGGCTTGTGAAATCCCGTTCGATCCAGGTCCTTCAAGAAGTCCGTAAGACTTTTCAAAGTTCCTGCTCATTGACCTTTTGTTCATCCATTCATGGTGCTATAGATCATCCACTGGTGCTATAAGTATCACTAGAGCAGTAATTTGTTGCCCTCAGGGCGAGTTGACAGTAAGCAATCACAAGCTAGAACTCAAATAGGACTAGGTAAACAAATAGGTAAGGTGATATAGGAACGTGTATTGGTTTAGCAGATGTCAAACAGCATAATATAAACTCGCTAGTTAAACGTAAACACAACAGGCATCATTGTTAAGAATCAACAGTCTCAAGCCGGTTATCACTCAGTTGGCAACGCGAAACCGCTTAATAAGGCTACTTAGAGAAAGTACGGAGAAAACGAAAACTATAAATGGATCCGCAGTTTAGCGTGAGGCAAGCACTGCAGGACGACGGAATCTTCTCACCAGAAGAAGTCGAAGCCGCTACCAGGAACGTAGCACGAAGCCTGGGAAGGGACCTTAAAACTGATGTTGACCTGGCGATGCTCGAACTGAAAGTACGGCATCTCAACACGTGCTTCTTTGCCCATTGGGATTACTCTATCCACCAAGTGCTTCTCTATATGGATCAATCGTATATTGGACAACCAGCATTGATGGCCAATGAGATGAACAGGCTCGATGTTTTCCAAAGGAATGGGGGTACTCCAACTAAAGATGGGAATATTGGAGGAGTCTCTAAAGAAACACTAAAAATACTGCGATTTTTTGAGAAGGGTGCAAAGTTGAAGAAATATAGAGAAATATCAAAGGTGTGGTGGAGCCCAACCGAGGGAGAGCTTTTTCGCAGTATGTACAACACTCTTAGAGAAGGGAATGTTAGTGGGGTCAATTTGGAAGACGACACGCTCAGTAGCTTGATTCTGAGACAAGTGATAGAGCGAGCCGATAAAGAGGCGGAAGCTTAAATTGGACATTTAAATAGGATGAAGAATATTGGCCTAATCGAAAACTTTTTGTGTGTTTGAAAATTCTTGGTTTAAAAGTTACAATTTTACTGATAGTGCATTTTGATCTGATGTTAAATTTATCCAGGAGGATAAATGGTATAGAAGGGAGGTATGTAAAATCGTAACCAATGGCCTAAAACCAGAACTATCAGAATTTTAGGTGTGAAATATTTCTTTAAGTCGAACGAACAATTAAGTAATGCAACTAGAGACAATAGAACAGCTGCAAACCCTTAAGAGAATTCAGCTCTGTTTTGGGAACAAGCTACCAAGTAGATTAGGTTCAGTAATGACTTTGACAAGAAACGAAAAGTGAAGTAATTTTGTTAGAGCGGTTACCTTGAACTCTCAGAAATTTCGGGTATTCTATTAAAGAGCTGGGATCTGTGGTGCACTGATTGAGAGTTGGCAGAACTTTGGCGCTTGCTGCTATCATATGTACTGTTATCACAAAGTGTGGAATCATAATAAATGTCATCATTGAACTGTTACCATGAAAGTCTCTGTGAAGAGGTTAAACCATCTCTTTCAATCTCTTGCGTAATTTATATGTAGGTATCCTAGCTCTCATGAGGTCCAATAAGAGCATATAAAAAGCCACTGCTACGTAGCTGAAGTTCATAAACCGATTATAGCGTATTACTGACCTGAATGCATTTTACGGGGATTTATATGAAATTGCGTTCTATACGGAATACTAGCTTGCTGTAATCCGCGAGTAGCTTGTTGCAACAAAAAAACTGTTAGTAGTCACTGACATCCGTTATAACTGAAAGAAAATAGAGTTTTACAAAATTCGTAATTTTGGCCAAATCTGAAAATTTTTACAAGTTGGGACTCCATATTTGTCCACCCCAGCCCGATTTTGCGAACCCGATATGGCCTAACCCAGCCAGGATCACCAACGCCCTAGGGGGCCCCCAATCTCTTTGTGTACCAGAATTGGTAGCGACAGCTTTACTAGGTGGGGAGCCATTAACACTTATATGGGGAAAAAGTGATAATTTTGGGGTAAAATCCGAAAACGCTGATTTTTGAGTTTCATGAACGCCACCTATTACATGGTGCAATAAGGCCCTGAGCCTACGCTTGATTCGGCGGAATACGAAGCATACCCCCCAAACCGCCCTAAGTAAACAAAAGACCCGGAAACACATAATTCGTAAAGCAACTAAGTATAAGTCGACTTGCCGGCCAATTTGAACTTTATGCTTGTTACGGACGTACGGCGCAACCGGACCGTAACCCTACAGCACATAAGTGGAAGTGTGGACGGTACCCTAGGAATTCCCCTATGTAAAGAAAATGCACGTAAGGACAGAAAAATCCGGAATTCACATTTACGTAAATTTGGCGGCCATCTTGACTGACATTTAATAAGTAAGCGTGGGTATTTAACACGTCACCTTATTACGGCATTGGTATGACGGAATGTAAACAAAGTACCCAATAGCATTATGGCAAGTGGAGACGTGGTGCAATAATGACGGTTATTTAGTTTGAGTAAACAAACTGTTTGCTCGGCTCAGTATAAAAGCGGCTTACACTATAAGCGCAGCGCAGAAGTTGCAAATCGTGAACGAGTTAATTATCGATTGTTTGGCACTGTTTGCCGGTATTATTGAGCGAGAGGCTCTGGTTAATCGTTATTAAGCGTCGTTGCGTTTAACTTTGCCGGAGCGATTGAGCGCGATGCTCTGAATAGTCGCTGTTATACAATTAGAGTTAATTGGCAGAGTTTGCCTGGTTGATTGAGCGAGAAGCTCTGAGTTGTCTTTGCGATTCGGTTAGATCATCGAGCGCAGATTGCTATTGCAAGTGAGCGAGAGGCTCTGGAACTTGTGTTATTTGATTGAGCGAGAGGCTCTGGAACTTGTGGTATTTGATTGAGCAAGCGGCTCGGATTAGTTACAGTTATTCGGCAGAGTTTGCCTATTGAGCGAGAAGCTCGGACTTATTGTTGTTGTTAGACTGTGGTTCATCAGTCTGCTATTAGCTGAGGGATAATTCCAGCTGTTTTGATTGCGTTTGAGTATAAGCGGCAATCGGTATTACTGTAGAGTTGGATTGAGAAATAACTTAGTTAGTTATTGTTCCAAGCTTGTGGTTGCTTGTGTTAGAATTAGTTATAGTAGTAGTTATTTTGATTGTCGTAGCGCATGTTACCTGATGCCTAGCCTATTGAGTTATTGTAATTAGTGTTACAGTTATTTAATTTAAGTGTTTTTACCATTGACACTTTTGAACAGCCAAGAGCATAACACGGGAAATCTATTGTTGTTAAGAAGAAGACGAACCACCAAACTTAAACCTTTCGAATTGTGAGATCTGGGCGCTATTGTTTTACCGTGATAGGCTGCCTAATAAAGTTCAGAATCTTACATGTCCAACATGTATAATAAGATTTTCAATCTTGAGATTATCGTTGTATTATTTTACATTATTAGATAAGTCATGAACTTTTGCTGAAGGATAGGAGTGTATAGCTGTACTTGGGCTCAGATCTTTTGCTTGTACTTTTTGTATGTACTATCGGAGAGAATAAGTGTCTTTTTTGATCTTGGTATAAACTTTGGATAAAAAATCTTGGTTTTTTGTTGATGCTGTTGAAATATGTTGTTGTCATGGATTTGGTTCGATGTTTTTTTCGTTTACTTTGACAAATAGATTATCAACCATTTTGTTATTTTGTTTTCGGAGGAGAGCATTTTCATCTTTGAGTTGTAATACTAATTTCTTCAATATATTCACACATTCACTTATCAAGTCTTCGTTCTTCGTTTTTCAAAATCCTTCCTCTCTTTATGTACCTCTGTTATTGTTTCGAAAAAACTGTGGTTTGTTTGTGTGTTTTACAAAAAGTGAATGCGACTGACTTCTTTGTCTTCTTTTTTAAATAGTAGAGCTATACTCTTATCTTTTTTTATTTCTATAATAGAGCAGGAGGATACATGCTTTTTGTTCTATTGATAAAAATCTTTTTTTAACAATTTTGTTTTGATCAGAAGCTGTGTATTGGGAATCAATGACGCCAATTTGTTGGCACGTTTGCAAAAAAATCCAAAATCGACATTTTGTGGTAAACGAAGAACTCAGTGCGATCCTCGATCATTTTAACCCGCATAACATTCGTACAAAATATTCTGTTATCAATTCCCGTTGTCCTCTTGCTTCAACACATGAGTATTTCATGATCAGTTGATCTACAAATTATTACGTACTGTGTCATTCACCTCTAAGTTCTTTTGATCGCTATACAATCACTTTTGACTTCATCGTGACATGAATTTAGCGAAATTTGTTTTTTTAATGTTTTAAAGTAATTTCTGTTATCATTGTTGATCGCTGGTAGAAATTATGTGAGGCTCACCTAACTTTTGTATGTCGTCTCTCGCGACGTGACGCAGTCAAATTTTGAAGAGGGTGCTATAACTGCACCCTACTAACCCGCACTCCCTGCAAAATAGAGAATTGTTCTAAAAATGATGTTGTTTTATAAATGGTTGTAAACAGTACGCATTTCAGATAGCAAAAAACTCCAAGTCAGCATAAAGAATCAACTAGTCGTTTAGATCAATCCGCGTTATTTATGTTCATCGAAAATGTTTGGCACTGAGATGGTATTGGCTACATTAATGCAAAAACCGCTAATTTTTCAAAGATAAAGAAAACTCGCAGATCTTCAACATACGTCATGGAACAAAAACAAAAGATCTTTGTTACTGCAACTGCTGATTTTGTTTTTTACAAAGAGCATAAATCGAACTACTCTGCTCAAGTACACACCTGTAGGAATTTTAACCTTAGGAATCGCTTTCTGAGTGTATGTCAGGCAAAGATTAAAACTGGTCATAGACAGAAACGAGAACAACGTCCCCGATTCAACTAAAGAAACCATGTTGACTTGATATTGAGGCCAAAATTGTGAACCTATACGTTTCGGCGAGTTCAACATTTGTTGATTACGCAGACATCCTGCATAAAAAAACACGATTGTGCCACAAAAAAAATAAAATAGGAGATTTGGATACAACGTTGTCAAATTTCTGGCCAATTCGATAAACCCCTAGACAACATTTGACGAATTACTTGCAGATAAGATGCTTTTCCGAGCAAAAATGGCAGTGTAACTGATCGAAAAACCTCTGTTGCAAATCATTCGCAAACAAGCCCATCACAATCATTGGTTCAATCAACTGCCGTGGAAAAGAAACCAGTGGAAAAGAAAAGATTTTTTTGATATCACCTGAAGTACCAGACTTTCACTAAACTGTCATTGGAAGGGACATCCTCCCGAATATCCGGTTACATTACCTATGACAAACCCAAAATATAATTCAGTGTCATCTTTTAATGTCATATTGATTGACCAGCGAAAAACAGAGAAACATTTAAATAGATTAAATTTCAAATAAACACAGTAGAGGCATGAACAGGAAGCAAATTCCGGTTTTTCTTGAGGTTTGCGATAAATCAGAAACAATAAAAATGATATCATATTGAAAAGTTACAAAGCGGTTCCGATAAGAACTTAATTTCACCTATCATCACCACAGTGAAACTATGCGTCAACAAATTGAGCTCTTAAATAAAAAGAGTTAAATAAAGGAATTAACAAAAAAATCTAAACGCCAAACATGGAAATCTTAGAGTCAAAAACTGTATTTTTTTCACGAATTCTAACAATAAAGGAGACGCGTTGTTCAACTGATTTGAACTGAATTTCGCGTACGGTCATATCAAATCAAACCCCAAAGTATCTATAAACACTGCATAGTAGTAGTGAAAATGCCTGTATTTTAACGGGGGGACAATTGAATTTGGTAAAATTACGGGTTGAAAATAGTTTATTTGGAGCGTTTAAGGTGTATTTTTGAATCCAATTTGCGTCAAAAACAGACAAAATTTTGAAAAAAAAGTGCAAAAATTGCTGTTTTTTGGTAGTAAAAAAGTAAAAAAAAAATGTTTTTCGCCGCCAATAAGCATTTCTATACAATTTAAAAATTGTTAAAATATGTTTCTTTTTGTTTTTGAACGTAGGAGCTTCATTCCGAACTTGAAAGTGTGGTAGCCTATCCGATCGTTTTTTGCTGGGCGGAATGTTATTTTGATAGATTCTATGGTACGAGAAATACTGTCAAGGAATCGGGTTTAAATTGAATATCATTTAGTGATAACTTGTAACTACATTTTTTGTATTTTTTGATGAAAAAAGGACAAAAATGTGCAGAAAGTTAATTTTTGAGGTAAGAATGTAGAATCAAATGTTCTATGCTAGTTATAAGGGAGTGGGCAACAAAGTTTTATAATGTGAAAAATTGCTCGAACAGTTAATAATGAGTTTTTGGGTGTTGTTTGCATGTTACTTTTTATTAATTTTTTGTTATTTTTCGGAATTTTTTGACAAAAAAGTGAAAGAATTGATATTTCTTGGCCGAAGAATGTAGAATAAAGTAATGTTTCTTAGTTGAAATGCAGTTTGCAATGAAATTTTGTCATTTTAATAACTTGGTGAAACAAATAATAGTGATTAACTGGGTGCTGATTATTTGTTTTTTTTGTTATTTTTCATGTTTTTATTTTAAACAATCACTATTTTGCGAACCAAATGTTCCAAAAGAACAGTCGGCTAAAATAGCTGACGTCCAATTGTACAGTATTCAGTGTACAAGGTCATTTCAAATATTTGTTTCGAAATTGTGGATAACAAAGTGTGAGAGATTAAGAACAAAAAGGGCATGATTTGGACAATTTTGCCGGCGATTAACACATTTATGTATCTATGAAGACTTCTTTGAAGTGTTCATGTATGTTTTCATTACATGTTAGACAAAACATGAATGTGGCAACTAGACTGAGTTTGAGTTTGAGTTCTTTTTTAGCATATCTGTGCAATCGACCATGTAAAGCCAAAGTGAGGAAAATTGGTCCTAAATAGTTTTATTGGTATTGCATGTTCTTTACGATTCAATTCAAATCAAGCCGCATTTTTTAAATTCCACTTACAGCGTGTTGATACCATTAAGCGTGTATTTCTTGTCCAGAACGGAAACAAGGTTATGACTGAAAAATTTTCCTTTCAAGATAATAGTGACTGTTTCCACGAATAATATGAAGTGCTTTTTTGCTAAAATTTGATACTCGAAATAAGCTGAATGATCTGAGAATTCAATTATAAAATAGCCAAAATTTATAAAGTCAGCTTCACAAAAAAATGTCACACACACAACAAACAATATCAACAAAGGAATAAGTTTGATTTAGTTTTCATAATTGAGATTGATTCTTCGTTTATTTGGTGCAAAAGACTTGCTCACAGGTGGAGTCGCAAGGCTTCCACTGCTCCAAACTTCATCTGGTTTGTTTTCATATTTGTTTTCAGGTGTACAGACAATTGTATCATGACCCATGGCAGGAGTTGGTGGTTCGCTAAAAGTTTCTGGGCTCTCAATATCTGGTTTCAACCTGTTCAAGATCTCTCCAGTAGCCCTCTTGATTTTCATACAGCGTGACTTTTTTCACGTCATAATCGTAAAAATTTTTCGTACTCCCTCTTCCAATGTGTCTGGGTCGAATACAAACTCTCTGACGTAAGAAGTTACAAAATCCAGCAAGTATTGAGCTCCTTTCATAAGGCCTTTCTCAAATCGAAATGACTGAATAAAATCAAAAATCACAATAGGCACAGCCATGTGATTTACTGTAACCCACTCATCTAACTGATATTCCTGCTGTACAACGATAACAGTCTGTTTTCTGCAAGTCTCATAAGCAATTGTTTGGCTGTCAGGCGTCGATTCCGCCTTTAGATTGATGGCTAGAGGAGACATTAGAATTATTTCTTTGATTATAGCAGAATTTTTGTAATCGAATTGAACAATAGGAATCTATTGTCAAAATCCAGGAACAGTTCTGCTAAATAAAATTTGGAATTGAGCAAATGAAAGTTGAAGCGAAAATTACGAAAAGAAGAGTTCAGTTATAATTCTAAACTAAGGCGTGTTCAATCAATTCCTTCCGTTTTTGTTGTAAACGGTCACTCAAGTAGCTATTACACATAAGTTCATTACACTCAAATCCTTGTATTTTAAATGAACTTTGGTATTCTATTAGATTTATCGTTTCCAATCTTTCCGTGCTAGCTGTACACACCCATTTTTATTACTTTCTTATCTAGAGCAATTAATGAAAGCAGTATGTTGTTCAAATACCAAACAGCGTTGATCTGAGGAATGCCATGTAGATCAAAAGATATATAAGGCGTTAAGGTTTGTTAATGTCTGGGACTTAACATGTGTTCTCGCAATAGTGATTTGTTACACTCACGGGTTTATTAAGTTTTGGAATAAAACTTGACCTCACTGCTTTTACGCTACCTTTCGTGTCTGCCTAGCACTCGAACGTATTCAATACTTTCTTATCAAGGGTAATCAAAAGTATAACTTTAACATATTTGTATACTTTTTGTGTGTGTGTGTGTGGTTACTAGTGTATTGTGTAAATTATTCATGAGGATACATACACACTAAGACCAGCATATGCTAGGAAAATTCTTTTACTGCTTCCTTATCTTGAAACAATTTCAAAGGAATTTGCTTTTATATGATCAAGGTCAAGTTTGTGCTTAATAAATCAAATCCCATTTTTTCTGTTGTTAAAAAATTGTTTTCGCGACTCAATGGTCAATAATCCATTTTCTTATATTCCAAATCATTTTGTTGCGCAGCCAGGCTAGCGAAAAGAAGAAAAAAAGGTATGCGTCTTGAAAAACCAATTGTATACAGAAACTGTTTGAACAAGATCCACGAAAATTATTTATCGGTTTCATCACTATACCCAAACAACAGTGTAAGGTTAAATTATTTTCTGGCTACAAGTGCATATTTTAAAGAAACTGAAGGGTTTGATTTTGATATAGCGGTAAAATAGAGGCCCTACGGTGGTATTATCGGCATATATAATTCTTCATGTGATAAATACTTGAAAATCTCAAAAGTTTTACGTTTGCACGCTATTTTACACGACGCAGGTGGTTTAATATACGAGATATATAACCAAGGATCTGGCTACTCTTTTATGCTTCCGTGGAAAAGCAGCAACTGTTTTAGCGGAAATTTGTCAGGAATATTGTTTTGCTTATATTTAAAGGTTTTTCATCCGTCAATTTTTCCTTTATTGGAATGCTGAGTAGCAAAACAGTTGTGTTAGACGTTGAAGGGTTTCGTCACAGAAAAGAAAAATTTATTGTTAAATAACTTGGTGTTTGCACCGCCGATTATCTTGACTGCGTGTCATTTTTACCTCTAACAAGTTATAGTGAGTTAACAACTCAACAAAAGCAATCGTTCGGTTGGTTGACTAGAAATTTGCACGGTATTGAAAGGGACACAGGAAACTATCCTTATATTTATCTTACACTGATAATTCAAAGCGTTCGCTTGAGGAATCCGGGTGCAATATTAAACGCTAAGGGAGAGGAAAAAGTAAAATTTTGTCAGATTTGCTTGAGCGCTCTATCATTGATCTGAATTCACTTGCGTGTCCTTCGATATCTGTGAACTATTTCACACAAAACTGTCAAAATCATTCAAAGAGCAAAAACATTTTCAACAAACATTGTGCAAAAGAGAAAGCCATATTCTATTTCAACTGGTTAACAAGTGAGAGAGGAATTGACGAAGATGGAAGCACCCTTGTCACCGAGTTCAACAATTTGCAACTTGATTACGGGGGAGGGGAATCTGAGTCTTTCAACTTCCAAAGACGAAACGATAAAAACCGGAAACCAGTTTTTACAGAGAAAAGTTAAATTCTTGCTGACTGAGGACGAAATTCGCTCATTTACTGATTTAGTATATTATATTGAATCTTTTCTTCAGTGGAGAAAGCAGTATGTCAAAAATTCAAACCAGAGACTGTCCTCCGAGACACTTACTGATGTCAAAAAACCCGGTTGGTGAAGAAATTGACAAGAACGATCCTTCACTGTCAAAGGAGATTCAACAGTTGGTGAAGGAAGAAAGGGTAGACAAAATTGTTCATTATGACAAAACTGGGAGACTCTCGGAGTGCTCTATGTATCCAATGAAAGACTTTCTAACTGAGTTCAATTGGTATGAATTGTTTTATGTAAACTGATTTTTTTCTCAATACATTTTTTAAAACAATTTATTTTGTCTCGAGATGGAGGGAGTAACAGTTGATCAAGTTGACGCTTTTGTAGAAGAAAGTTTTTTTTGAAAAAGAAAGTAGCAGCAAATCTTCATGGAAATTTTGCAATCAAACAACGTTGCCACGGTCAGAAGTTGTATTTTTCGTTCAAATGTTTGTTATTTTACTGCTGATATCACTTTGTATTGTTAAATTAACCATTTAAAAACCAAATTGTTAAGAAACTTCAGTTTGGATATCAAAATTGTCTAGTTTAGTTGGTTACATTTTACCAAATCCAAGACTGTGAATAAAATTATATCTGCGCAAGATAGAGTCTTCATGGCCGTTGAAGGACCTTCAGGTTGTGGCAAAACAGAGTTAATTTTCAAAATGTTGATTGGAAGTACATTTTACCCAAAATTTAACAACATCATATTTTTGTACAGAGAAATGCAACAAATATACATCAAAATGGAGAAAACACTTGGTGTTACGTTTAAAGAGTACGCCAATTTAGAATTTTTGAATAGCCTTGCAAACTGTCTGCTGATAATAGACGACTCGTGCGAAGAAACTTATAATGACAAAGAATTTGTTAAATTGGTCACTGCAGGGCGTCACAAAAACATTAATGTTATTCATAAAAAGCACAACCTTTATCAACAGAGCAAGTGGTCTCGTACAATAGACTTGAACAAAACACACATCATTTTGTTCAAATCAGCACGCGATATTCAACAAGTCGAATTTTTAGGCAAACAGTTGAACCTTGTTAAATTTTTAAAATACTGCTATCAATTGGCAACGAAAGAACCGTTTGGGAATTTGCTTATCGATCTTGATCCAAAAACTTCCGATTGTTTACGATACTGTTCAAATATTACTGAGCCAGGTCCTTCAGTTTTCTATGTTCCATCTGATAAAGCAGAAACAACTCCTCTAATCAATGAAAGAGAAAAAGTTATCTATACTGAAGCAAATGGTGCATTTACAGGCAAAACAGCTAAGAAAATATTTGCGTAGTTGTGATAGTGATGCTACACTGGTTTTGTGTGAATGTCTTCACAATGTTTTAGTGGGCCATGTTAGAGTGAAAGTAAGAGACTTAGAAAATTACAGACACCTATTTGAAGGTGTTCTCAAGAAAAATTCATCAACGGATAAACGACGAGCACTTTTACCAACAAAAACCGGTTTCGAAATGCTTCAACTCATTATTAAATAACGTTTCATCCAATTGAGTTAAGCAATGTCAACTGCAGAAGAGTTTATTTTGGTTCCCAAAAATCAGTTTATGAAGGAGCAACCCAATTTCTCGCAAATTCTAAATGATCCCAGAGTTCAGCATAGAGGTGCTCAATTTTCGTTTTTGAACCGTATGCGACCAAATGAAAACACTGACAAAGAGAACAAAAAAATTATGGGTACGAGAGAAACAACTGATCCCACTGAGTTGTCAAAAGTAAATGCGGACAAAGTTCTTCAAAATCTCAACATGCTAGCTCCAGCAAAGTATACCAGGAGGGAGAAAATAGTTAACCTCATTAAAGAATCAACAAAAGTTGATATAGACGGAAATGAAAATTTCAATGTTGACGGAACAGCGGCTGGAATAAATGTTCCCAATTTTCTCTATGATTTGCAGCAACCAACTAAAAAATAAATAATCCAGATTCTGGAGGCTTTAAACATAAAAGAAGACTTGGTGATCAACAGTAATGCTAAAATTGCAATCCGGAAATGAATTCAAAGAGTTACCAAAGAAAAAAACAAAAAGAACTTTTGCGCCAAAAAGAATCAAGCACAAAGAAACCAGTCATTTACTTACAGAGGAATCCTCAAACGCCGGAAGTGGTTTTGAAACTTCAAAGGAAGACCGAACTCAGCAAGAGGAGAAGGACTGGGAGTCTTTCGACGAATGAGAAAAAATTGTTTGAGTTAAAATATACGAAAGGTCCTGGAGCATACGGAAGCAAAAAAAAATCAACAAAAAAGCACAAAATTGAAACCAAGTAAAGTGAAGTTGTTTCTAGAGGGTAAAAATGCCCACACAAAGCATAGGAAATATAGAAAAAGATTTCCAACACTGAAGGTTATTGCTTACGACATAAATGAGATTTGGTCGCTAGACTTGGCTTATGTGGATATATTAGCAAAAGAGAACAAAGATGTAAAATATTTTTTGGTTGCGGTGAACTGTCTCTTACGTTATCTACGAGTCGAACCCTTAAAGTCAAAATACGCCACAACAACAGCAGATGCGTTTAAGAAAATGATAAAGAGCAAGCGACCTAAAAAAGTGTGGGTAGATGCTGATACAGAATTTAAGGGCTCCTTCAGCGCTCTTTGTCAGAAAAATAAAATTGAAGTTTATAAAACCTTCAGCGAGATAAAATAAGCACTTGCGGAAAGAAATATACAATCGCTCAAGAATCTGATATACAAGTATTTAGAGGACAAATGGACATACTCGTATAATAATCAATTGCAGAGCTTTGTACAAACCATTAATTCTAGAGTCAACAGGGTAACCAAATTGGCGACGAGTAAAGTGACAAAGAAAGACGTTCTTTACTTGATATCATTATTTTTTGATGCGTCAACAAAACTAGTTTTTCGACCAAAGTTTTACCTAGGGGATTTTGTGCGGATCAAATGCGGATCTTCCTTTTAGAAAAGGATACAAGCAAACATTTAACAACGAAGTTTTTGAGATTCACGATATACCTACAACAAATCCCCCTACTTATAGTCTCATTGACGCAACCCAAGAGCCAGTCAAAGGAAAACTTTTTGAGTTAGAGTTTGTCAAAGTTAGAGACAATAGTAGTGAAATAACAAAACATGAATGAATTCACGGTTCACTTAGTTTCATCAGCCTCGATGAATATTTTTCCTCAAAACACCTTGTCCTCATTCAAAAATGATTTCAATGAAGAAATTAATTTGGAGGGGTATTGGCGAGTTGCATTAAGTGAAATGATCTTCCCGGCAAAAATAAATCAAGTAAATAAAAGTGATCTGAAGATTTTTTCTTCTGAAGGCCTTAAGTTTTATGAGAAAAGTATTCCATTTGATGCTGTCTCCAGACCATACGGAGGAGAACGAGCTATCATTGGAATTGGTTCCTATGAAAACCGTGACCATCTTTTGAGATCCTTAAAAACAGCTAGCGGATTGCCTCATTTTGACTATCAATTTAACAAAATCAACGGAGTTCTATTCCCCTTTTTTGGTAAAAACGAAGGAATTACTTTTCCGGATAACGAAATTCTAAGTATACTAGGTTTCAACGGTATTCATGATGGGTCTGGCTATCATATTGGGTACAAAATGTTGGACACTTTTGGAAAATTTGACCATGGCAGATGACGAAAAAAAAAGTTTTGCTGGTGATTATCCTTTTGATTTGTCTTCAGGGAAGCAACTGATTTTTATTTACGTTAACATAATTGAGTATCAATACGTAGGTGATACTAAAGCTCCTCTTATTCAAGTCATTGATTCAAAACAACGCCCGAGCTGGTAGAGGTTGTTACGAAGAAAAGGTCTCCAAAACAAGGAATAAAATCGACTGTGCAAAAAACTGTAAGAAAACAAGTGGGCGGATCAAAAACACGAAGAATGCGTAAATTAAAAACTAATGGTGAAAAACCAAAACAAGGCATTCGTAAGAAGAAGCCTCTGACAATAAGTCGGTCAAAATTCTTTTCTAAAGTTCAAAATGATTACTAATTTACTGCCCGCAGAGGCAACACACACCACACTTGATTTGTTTGAAAAACAGCCTCAAAAAATCGGACCATCATAATCACCGGACGGTCCAATGCTTGAGTTTGAAGTTTTGGGCGATAGGAACAATTTCATTGATTTACGAAAAGTTCTCCTTGAAATTAACTGCAAAATCTCCCGAAACAATGTCGGCGATTTAAGGACAGGAACTGATGCTACAAATACAGACGCGCCATAATTTAGCAACAACGCATTACATCCTTTATTTTCAGAATGCACTGTATCTGCTAACGGTGTTAGAATTTACAACACAAACGGAAACTATGCGCACAAAGCATTCATTGAAACGGAATTTTCTTCAGGTGAAACTGCAAAAAACACATGGCTAGTTTGTCAAAGATAATATTACGAGGATGAGTCAGCTAAAATTGATGGCACTGACGAACGCGCGGACGACGTGGTGGCCAGAAAAGCTCATGTTGCTAATTCCCAGGAAAACTATTTTATTGGAAAGCCGGCGAGTGATATTTTAACTTGTGATAAACACTTACTTAGTGGAGTTACTCTGCGAATTTCATATAGAAGATCTACCAATGATTTTGTTGTAATTTCAGAGTCAGACAAACATTGCAAAGTTAGAATAGTTGAAGCTAATCTCTACGTTAGAAAAATGACAAAAGCGGATCATGTTTTGACGGCGATTGAGAAAACTCTACTACTAACACCTGCCGTGTATCGCTATACAGAAGTATTACCACGAACATTTTTAGCTACAACTGGAATAAGAGCCATGAGGATATTTTCTTGAAAGAACCTGTACGACGTATGATAATTGCGATGACAACAAACCAAGCATACCTCAGAACTAATCGCACTAATCCTCTTCACTACCAGAAATTCAATTTGAGCCAAATTGTTGTTTATGGAAATGTTTAACCTATTGTTGGAAATTCGGTCTCAACAACTTTTAACCACCGCATTTACTTCATTACTTTGGAAGCCCTGGATTTTCTTGAAAAAGTTGGGCATGGCATAACTCTGGAAAACTATCCCAATCACTTTATTCTAGCTTTTGATTTAACTTCAACGCAAGAGGCTTCTCATGATTTCATTCATCCAGAACTTACAAATTGCTCAATTTCGGTTCAACTTACATTTGACGGAGCATTGGCGGCCAACGTAGAAAATTTGTTTCTGGGCGAAAGAAGCTCAACGTTTTGTGTTAATTCGGAACGAAAGGTGACAAAAAACTCAATTATCACCTACCCCACCGATGGATAGTGATGAAATACGCTATTTGGTGGGAAAATGTATTCTTTCGAAATAATGTTTTTAATAAGATTTTGCAGCGGAAAACTTCCCAAAGCTAACAAGAGAAGTTTTTATTATAGTTAATGCTTCACCAGCGCAATATGAGGGAAGTCATTGGATGGTTATTTCTGTTTCACGAAAACAAATTTTATATGGCTGACCCGCTAGGAATCCCGATACAAAACTACCAAATATTGTATTCCCGTCTGATACAGTTTTACAATGAAGTAACTCAAGTCCTCAAACTTAAGCCAGTTCAAAATCAAAACTCAAAACTATGTGGACTTTTTTGTATTTATCTTGCGCATGTGATGTTTGGTTACGAATATCCTTTATTGTTGAATATGAACGATAATGATTTAATACGCTTTGCTAATCATTTGCTCTAACATTTTTAATTACAATTTAAATTATAATTTGAATTTTTAATCACAATTATTCATTCGAAGATTTTGATTTCATATTAAAATTTATCAAAATGAAACTATTGTCAACATTCAAACAACCATAGCCACTATTTAATATATCAAGTATTTTTGAAAGCTCACCGTACAGACCACCATTATAAATACTATAGAATCTATCAATCGTACAAGTAGACAAAATGTCAGTTTGAGTTTGAACACTATTAGTAAAAACACAATTAACGTTAGGTAATTTTCTCTTAGGGTTTGCAAAGTTCAATTGGTGTTGCTCGTTGTAGTTCACCGCTTCGTCAATTTTGTTCATTAGTTCTCTACGAAAAACTGTAATTGTTAAGTTAGTGTTAATAAGTAGTTTGAAACAGGTAAACAGACAAGGTATAATGAATGCTTTGGATGCTGTAGACTTGAAAGAATTAGGAAGTTGATCATTGGAGGCAATAACATGATAATAAGATCCAGGTACTTTACAAAAATCGTCATTCATATACAAGCTGTAGGCAAAGTTATGTGTTACTGTATGGTCAAATATAGGCTCACTTCGACATATAAAGTAACGATATTGTTTGGAAAACTGGGGAAAATATTCCGGTGTGCTCTCAACCATTGCCTCCACCATTTTGCTAATTAATTTTCTTTGTCACTTTCACTTGCTTTATTTGTTATTTTTTGTCGTGCTTTTTTGCACTTCCACCTTCGCACTGAGGTCTTTCTTCAAGATCACTTTCACAAACAAATCTTTGCCTTCGTTTATTTTTCTTTGCAGTTCCTCGAGACGATAGTTCTTGAATCGTTTTTAATTTCTGGCCGAGAAGATCGAATTCAGCAGCTGAAAGAGTTATTCTATGGTTAAATCGAAATTCCTTGGAATCTTTTTTGAAGAGTCGTAAAGTAATATATGTTCCCGTTGTTTCGTATGTTTTCACTGAAGCAACAACAATTCGTTTGCTAAAGCACGAAATTTTGTGGTAAAAGCAACTATTATCGTGAAAGGAAAATTTTTCAGTCATAACTTTGTTTCCGTTGTGGACAAGAAATACACTCTTAATGGTATCAACACGCTGTAAGAGGAATTTAATAATTGCGGCTTGATTTGAATTGAATCGCAAAGAAAATGCAATACCAATAAAACTATTTAAGACCAATTTCCCTCACTTTGGCTTTACATGGTCGATTGCACAGATATGCTAAAAATAGAACTCAAACTCAAACTCAGCCTAGTTGCCACACCCATGTTTTGTCTAACATGTAGTGAGGTCATACATGAACTCTTCAAAGAAGTCTTCATAGATACATAAATGTGTTAATCGCTGGCAAAATTGTCCAATTCATGCCCTTTTTGTTCTTAATCTCTCACACTTTTTTATCCACAATTTCGACACAAATATTTGAAATGACCTTGTACACTGAATACTGTACAATTGGACGTCAGCTATTTTAGCCGACTGTTCTTTTAGAACATTTGGTTCGCAAAATAGTGATTGTTTTAAATAAAAACATGAAAAATAACAAAAAAAAAACAAATAATCAGCACCCAGTTAATCACTATTATTTGTTTCATCAAGTTGTTAAAAGGACAAAATTTCATTGCAAATTGCATTTCAACTAAGAAACATTACTTTATTCTACATTCTTCGGCCAAGAAACATCAATTCTTTCACTTTTTTGCCAAAAAAAGCCGAAAAAAAAACAAAAATTTAATAAAAAGTAACATGCAAATAACACCCAATAACTCATAATTAACTGTTCGAGCAAACTTTCACATTTAAAAACTTTGTTGCCCACTCCCTTATAACTAGCATAGAACATTTGATTCTACATTCTTACCTCAAAAATTAACTTTCTGCACATTTTTGGCCTTTTTTCATCAAAAAATACAACAAATGTAGTTACAAGTTAACCCTAAATAATATTTAATATAAACCCGATTCCTTGACAGTATTTCTCGGTACCATAGAAGTATTCTATCAAAATAACATTCCGCCCAGCAAAAAATGATCGGATAGGCAACCACACTTTCAAGTTCGGAATGAAGCTCCTACGTTCAAAAACAAAAAGCTTACTCACCTACAACAACCTCAATTATTTAAAGTACCCCCCAACACGAATCCAATTTCGCACCAAATCGAGAAAATCTTTGCTTTTCATTGATAAACTTATGGTACAAAACTGCCGAAATTACAGTATTATACAGATTTGGACACAAGCCGTCGGTTTGATGCCTCTCAAGGGGGTCTAGGAACGTGCTAGACCAGGAAACTGGATGAATAGAGAGCAATGTTATACGCAGGACGACACTTTCTCAACCAATGATAAGAAAAACAAAGTGTTAATGAGCTCGAACTATTCAAATTCGTTACAGGCATTGAGCACTTCAAATTTTTACGGAGAGAGTTCTCCCGGGAGAGTAACCGACAATTTTGCTTTATTATCCGCCTTCACTTCGATTTGAAAAACAAACGCAATACTCATGTCATCCATCGAGCATTGAAACTTAGAACTGTTTTGAGCAAATTTAACCGGCTCAAATTGTGTTAGCAATCTGATCGCAAACTTGAGTTTAATTGTCCTACCATTTTATTTTTCTCACATCGGCAATTGGGACAGAACGTACTTGTCTGCTAAGGCTTGGCGGCCCGGTATAAAGAGAGACAATCTTGCCAAAAGCAGCTCAAAACAGTCTTTGTAGAAACTGAAACCAATAAACCAAAATGTAAGATTAAAACTCTTTCAAAGTTTACAAGACAATGCGAGTAAATTCAATTGGATATTGCTTGTCCGATGCTGGATCATCAAATCAACCATAGAACAAACACACTACCCGGGCCGAGGTGTCAACGCTAAAAAACGCAAAATTATGAGCGTAGATCTTACATAAAATCAACGCATTCAACGCTAATCTTACATAATTTTGCTTTGAATTTTGGCGTAGATCTTACACATTTAGCTCTGAAACTTAGCGTAGATCTTACATATATAGCGTTGATCATACATAAATTCAACGCATTCAATGCTAATCTTTCATAATTTTGCGTTGAATTTTGGCGTAGATCATACATATTTAGCGTTGAATTTTAGCGTTGATCTTACACAAATTCAACGCATTAAACGCTAATCTTACATAAATTTGCGTTGAATTTTGGCGTAGATCTTACATTTTTAGTGTTGAATTTTAGCGTTGATCTTACATAAATTCAACGCATTCAACGCTAATCTTACATAATTTTGAGTTGAATTTAGGCGTAGATCTTGAATATTTAGCATTGAGTTTTAGCGTAGATCTTACACATTTAGCGTTGAATTTTAGCGTTCATCTTACATAAATTCAACGCAGTCAATGCTAATCTTACATAAATTTGCGTTGAATTCTGGCGTAGATCTTACATATTTAGCGTTGAATTTCAGCGTAGATCTTACATATTTAGCGTTGAATTTAGCGTTGATCTTACATAAATTCAACGCATTCAAAGCTAATCCTACATAATTTTGCGTTGAATTTTGGCGTAGATCTTACATATTTGGCGTTGAATTTCAGCGTTGATCTTACATAAATTCAACGCTAATCTTACATAATTTTGCGTTGAATTTTGGCGGAGATCTTACATATTTAGCGTTGAGTTTTAGCGTTGATCTTACATAAAGTCAACGCATTCAACGCTAATCTTACATAATTTTGCGTTGAATTTTGGCGCAGATCTTACTTTTTTAGCGTTGAATTTCAGCGTTGATCTTACATAAATTCAACGCTAATCTTACATAATTTTGCGTTGAATTTTGGCGGAGATCTTACATATTTAGCGTTGAGTTTTAGCGTTGATCTTACATAAAGTCAACGCATTCAACGCTAATTTTACATAATTTTGCGTTGAATTTTGGCGTAGACAAAATCTTACATCTTTAGCGTTGAATATTAGCGTAGACTTTACATACTTAGCGTTGAATTTAGCGTTGAGATTTAGCGTTCAATTTTTTCAAGTTTTTTTTCAAAAAATTAATTTTTTTTTTACTTTTTCGACCGCCTATACTGCACAGGTGAGAAAAGTGAAGTCAGCAAAAAATCACTTTTTAGAGCTCTTTTATAGTGAAGAATCTATTTCAGACCATTTTACGATTTCAGAACACTTTCAAGTTTTTTTTTCAAAAAATCAGTTTTTTTTCACTGTTTCGAACCCTATACTGCAAAGATGAGAAACATGAGGTCAGAAAAAAAATCATTTTTAGTGCTCTTTTATAGTGCAAAATCCAATTCAGACTATGTTACGATTTCAAATTTTTCAAGTTTAATTTTGAAAAAATAATTTTTTTACTGTTTCGACCCCTATAATGCACAAATGTGAAAAATGAAGCCAGCAAAAAATAACCTGTGAGTGCTCTCTTACGGTGCAAAAAGCCTTTCAGACCATTTTAGGAGTTCGTTTTTTTCAAAATTTTTATAGTGCAAAATCCAATTCAGACTATGTTACGATTTCAAATTTTTCAAATTTAATTTTGAAAAAATAGTTTTTTTACCTTTTCGACCCCTAAAATGCACAAGTGTGAAAAAAGAAGCCAGCAAAAAATAACCTGTGAGTGCTCTCTTACGGTGCAAAAACCCTTTCAGACCATTTTAGGAGTTCAAATTTTTTTCAAAACTTTTAAAAAAATTTAAATTTTTCCCAGTACGCCTCACATGGTAAATGCGTTGAATGTGCTGAGTTAAAGACTACGCAAAATCAACGCAAAATATGTAAGATCTACGCTAAATTCAACGCAAAAAATGTAAGATCTACGCTTTATAAGAATTGCGGCTCTTAAGGAAACCAAGGTACTGTGGCACAATGGTAGAAGAGGCGACAAGCAAACAGGAGGTCAACAGTTCGAGTCCCATACGCAACTGGAGGTTAATAGTTCAAGTGGGCGCTTTGAATTTTTGTAAGATCAACGCTAAATTCAACGCAAAAATATGTAACATCTACGCTAAATTCAACGCTAAATATGTAAGATCTACGCTAAATTCAATGCTAAATATGTAAGATCAGCGGCAACTAGCGTTGACAAGTCGGAAAATTCACCGCAATTTTTATACAAAATTTTGCGTTGAATGCGTTGAATTTTTGTCTTCAAATTCAACGCATTCAACGCAAAATTTTGTAAGAAAAATGCGTGATTTTTTCGACTTGTCAACGCTAGTTGCCGCTGGTCTTACATAATTTTGGCCAAACTCCTCGGCCCGGGTAACAGGCAGATTTGCCAAACCAATTATCTTTGGCATGGCCAAGTCGACCCAAAAACTCCGTTCCCAGCTGAAGTGATTCCAAAAAAGCTGGAAAAGACAACACGCATAAAGGTTTAATCTCAAGGTATTTAAGGGACGCGTACCTTCCACTTGATTGGGTTAGTAGAAAAAGCCGTTGAAGAGGACGTTAAGGCCAGAATCTCGTCACGACCGAATCCTACATGGAGCCAAAGCAACCTGCAAAGCGCTTGCATGCTATGCGCATATCAAAACCAGGCGGCATTTTAAAATGCCCATAACCAGGGCAGACAAAATATGCTTAAATCCAGACCGCAAACCGAATTAAAAAATTCATGTTCAGACAAATTTCTTCAGTTTGATGCCTCTAAAGAGGTCTAGGAGCGTGCTAGAGCAGAAAAATTGGACGAATAGAGAACAATGTTATACACAGGACACTTTCTCAACCAATGATAAGAAAAGCAAAGTGCTAATGAGCTCGAACTATTCAAAGTCGTTACAGGCATTGAGCACTTCAAATTTTTATGGAGAAAGTTTTCCCTTTGTAACCAAAAATTTCGCTTTATTATCCGCCCTCACTTTGAACTGGAAAACGAACGCAATACTCATGTCATCCATTGAGCATCAAAACTTAGAATTATTTTGAGCAAAAAATTAACTGGCTCAAATTGTGTTAGCAATCTGATCGCAAACTTGAGTTCAATTGTCCTATCATTTCATTTTTCTCACATCGGCAATTGGGGCAGAACGTACTTGTCTGCTAAGGCTTGGCGGCCCGGTATAAAGAGAGACAATCTTGCAAAAGCAGCTCAAAACAGTCTTTGTTGATCTACGATATGTGAGAAACTAAAACCAATAAACCAAAAGGTAAGTTTAAAACTCTTTCAAAGTTTACAAAACAATGCCAGGAAATTCAATTGAATATTGCTTGTCCGATGCTGGATCATCAAATCAACCGTAGAACAAACACACTAACAGGCATAGATGCCAATCCAATTATCTTTGGCATGGCCAAGTCGACCCAAAAACTCCGTTCCCTGCTCAAGTGGTTCCAAAAAAGCTGGAAAAGACAACACGCATAAATGTTTAACCTCAAAGTACGTAAGGGACGCGTACCTTCCACGTGATTGGGTCAGTAGAAAAAGCCGTTGAGGAGGACGTTAAGGCCAGAATCTCATCAAGGCCAAATCCTACTTGGAGCCAAAGCAACCTGCAAAGCGCTTGTTGCTCTTCTCTTTAATATGCTAAACTACTGCATTGAATCTGAGATAAGACAATTCTCGACCATGAGTTCACTTTAGAAAAAAAAAGCCTCCGAGATCGAGCCCGCGGACCGTTTGAACTGTGATACGGAGCAAGTTACTTTCTGCTGGATAAAGTTATAGAGTACTTTTTTTTAGTGCAGTAATTTAAACTAGAGCCAGTTATTTATCAATTATTAAACTATTTCGGTTATTGTTTCTTTTATTCCGTAAAATTTTTATTTTGCTGGGGAATGTGTTATACGAGGAACTCAGTATTAATCAACGCTCAGGTACATTAACCTCATTAGATTAAGTGGACGATACTCCAGCATCCTTTCGCGGTTTTGCTTTATCCATTTTTATGCGTATTATACAATCTCTTGACCTTGCTTAAGTTACGTATAATGTTTGTCAACTCTATGCTCCTTTCAAACCTTCAATCCTCATATATAATTACTTTCAAGTTGATTGTGATATCAGTTAGATGCAATTTACGTTGTCAATTTCATGGTGTTGGGTCCCAGTGAATCGAAACTTGGTACACCTTGAAAAGACATGCATGATCTTGACATTTCTTGCAAAACGTGAAACATCTTGCAAAGAACTTGAAGTACCAACATTTCATGGTAAGTCTTGATAAGATCTTGGTAACATCTTATCAAGATTGAAAGAAAATTTCTTGACACCTCTTGTCAAAATCTCGACAAATCTTGATAACACCTACTCTTTCTTCTGATCGCTGCCGATGTATCTCTTCCCCAGAAATGAACCCCGACTATCGTCCCAGGACAGTTCAGCGCTAAATCTTTACATTCATATATTTACTCGAAAATTCAGTTCTGAATCAGTCCATTTATAGTTTTTTTTATGAGCAGGACAAATTCAGAAAAACTTTTTGAATCATGATTTTGTACTTGACAGAACAGAACTTGATTTTAATCATGATCGGACAAAATTCATGCATAATTGAAATTTTTGATTGTAACAAAAAAAATGATGATCGCATTAAAATGCATGAAAACCGGTGCCCGTCCCTAGAAAAAACATAACGACACGTTACCAAATAGGGCTCGTGCTGGAGCTGGGGCTTGGACTTGGGTATAGTCTGGTATAGTGAAGGGGGGCGTAAAAACACCGGGGAGGGGGGGGGGGCTTTCGAAACAGAATAGATCCAAACTTCCTTCTTCCACATCAGACCCCCCTCAAATTATAGACAACGTTTATTCCACATTCTTTATGTTCCGTTCCGTAAGCGGGGTACTGGCATAGCATTTACGAAGTTTCTTGTAGATTTTTGGTACACATTCCCCCGCCCGCCCTCCCTCCCGCTACCAACATTCGTGATACAACCCCTAACCCCCCCCCCCCCCCCCCAAAAAAAAAAAAAAAAACATCATTCGTGATACAACCCCCCCCCCCCCCCGGATCTGTTAAATCAAAACTCTTTGTGAATTCAACACAAAATAAAGTTAAGGTAAATTTACCTTCTAACGGAGTCAAGGTAAACTTTTATTACAAAAATGTAAGATAAAGTTTACCGGCGGTCCTGTATAAGGTGCGTACAATGTATATGCCGAGCTTGCACCCACTTAAACACTTAAAAATTTCATTATACTATGAAAAGTAGGATCAATAGTTGCTTAAGAAACTAACGGGAGCTGAATTTTCCGACAATTCTTGGTATATTTTGATAGTTTTTGATAAATCTTGAAAAATCGTACTGAATAAAATGAATTCGTGCTAACTCTTGTTTCAAAGTGCATTTTAGTTTTTACAACTTGGTATATCTTACAATGTCATTGTCATTTCTTGATACTCATGCAAAGATCTTGCAAGTTCCTACAGATCTTGTTAGAAGGTTGAAAGAGTACTACAAGTTCGTACAGATCTTTTTTGAAGTTTGAGAGAGTAACCGAATGTAAATTTTGCATAAAATAAGCTTGGCATAGCTTAACAAGAAGCTCGACTTGTTCAACGTATACGTGGCTAGAAAAATAAAGGAAGCCACGAGAAACAAGAAAGAACGTAAGAAAGGGTTATAAGAGATGCCGAAATTCGGAGCTGAAAACCAGGTGGTGTAAATGGATAGCACACTAAGTTTGGAATTAAGAGATGCTGGTTTGAATCCAGTACTGGTCCACTTTCACAGTATTTGCACCTGGATAGACACCCTAACAGGTTATGGGCCCTGACCCTAGTCTCTGAGCTTAACCGCAAAAGAGAGGCAAGATAGTTAGATGCTGTGAAAGAGATGATGCTTAATTTAAGGGAGAGTGTTAGAAGGTTGAGAGAGAGCAACCTAATGTAAATTGTGCATAAGATAAGCTTGGCATTGCTTGACAAGAAGCTCTAATTGTTCAACTTATACTTGGCTAAAGAAATGAAGCCTTGAGGAACAAGAAAGTACCCGAGAACGGGTTATATGGGATGCCAAAGTTCGAGAGCTTAATACCAGTTGGTGTAAATGGATAGCACACTAAGTTTGGAATTAAGAGATGCTGGTTTGAATCCAGTACTGGTCCGTTTTCACAATAGTTGCTCCTGAATAGAGCCCCTAAGAGATCTTGATATTTTCATGGTAAGTACCATGTCAAGATCTTGTCAAGATTTATCAAGATTTATTATGATTCCTATCAAGGTGTATCAAGTTTCAGTTCACTGGGCTACTATCATAAATTGTTGGTATATGTTCTGCACCCGAGACATACGTGCGAATGGATTAGCTCACGACAAGCAAACATTTGTCGATCTTATAGGAGCTATTAAGAAAATTAGAGCTCATCTTTCATGATTGCTAGAGTTTTCATGGTTGTAGAGCAGTAAACTTGACATTCAATGTTTTGATGAAAATTAATTTTTGTGGCTATTCTCCGTCAATCTGTCTGTACGGTTTGAAAATATATTTCTTTCAAAGTACCAATCGTTAATGGCGGAATCAAGCAAATCAAGGACGGGCGGGTAAATGCTCTCTTTGTTCCGACCCACTTGTGGGGGAGGAACTCTATTCTGAAATGGGTTTTTTTGTTCAGACAATTTTGGCCGATTGATATATTTATCGGAGACTGAGACTGAATTGAGACTGGTAACATTAGAAAGCGCGTCCAGCGTAGAATATGGAATTGAAAAATATTTGTTCGATTTTCGTTTTTTACAGGGAGTTATCGAGGTTTAAACTTTTGAGAAAAATAGAGTGAATTCCGTTGTTTTTATTCACAATTTCCGTAATTTTTGACCAAACTTTATATTTGCTAAAACTTGTTTATTAAATAAGTTAGATTGAAATTGATACTCTACTCTCGTATGCCAAGGTAAACTGGAAATAAAACACACTTTTTTGTTCCGATCCCCTCATTAGTAGGGAGGGAGGAATATATATACTCAAAAGGTTTTTTTGTTCAGTCAATTTTAGCTGATCGATATATTAATCGTAGAGAAGTGTGAGTGGTATCAGAAAAATGCACGTATATCCTGGAACATTGACTTACAAAAGATTTTTCTGAGTTTTTTTTTTACAGGGAGTTATCGAGGCTTCGTGTTTTGTGAATATTCGACAGTTTTTATTCACATTTATAGTAATTTTTGCTAAAATTTGGCAGAATTTTGCTAATACAATTTAAAATTAGAATGAAATTTTAATGATAGAGAGTTATTGTTAACATTAGAGATAGAAAAAAGTTGCTGAATTGTTTGATTAGAGTTTCTTTGTTTAAATTTTTTGATCAAACTTTTTAAAGTTCAGACTTTTTTCATCACAAATTGAAAAAAATATGCTTTTTTGTTCTATTCTCTTTAGGTTTTCCAAAGGTGGAGACCTAGAAACCGCAGTAACAATCTCCTTCAGCTCCAAAAGTGAGATAGTTGAGACTCAACGACCTATAAAAATCTTCTGTAATTAAAATTTGCCGTTTTTTGCAAATTTAACTAGATATTTATACAAAATGCCTCAATTTCTGAAATACTTCCATCAATAATTGGTCTAATTCGCAACCATTTGGACATTTGGAAACTTTAGGCGGTTTTTTGGGCTGGCGGCAAAATCAGTGATATTGGTTATATTATCAAGGATTCTTACAATCAGTAACTTTTGAATTTTTTTGGTGCTGCCTTTTAGAAAATATTTTGCTTCTTCATCTTTCAATGTAAATTACTATAAAAAAAATTTTGCTCAGGGCTCAATTATTGAAATCCGACATTTGCAAAAAAACGAAGCCGAATTTAGATATAAACTGTCTCCAAATAACTTAAAATTTTTAATGGCTTTGAAGACGAGTTTTAGTAAACTTTAACTGAAATCTTGTGTTTGCCTTCATGTGATTGTTATTTTTTTGGCAGTCTGAATACAAAGTCTAACCATACAAGAACCATGCGGCTTCTTCAAGATGTGTTATTGGACCTGTTTAATTCAATTGGGTGTTACTTAATGTCTCTTATGTCACTGAATGTATTTGTTTTAAGGAAGTTTCAGTGTTTTTTTGAACTTATCTTGAACTTTTCTTTAGTATTATTTCTGTCAACTTTCATCTTATTCTCGATATGTACATGTCAGAAACTCTTTCAATTGAGACAAAAAATAATCTTTATGGCAAATTTTTCTACAATTGGCTCCTTGGTTTTGTACTACGAGTTTTCATATAAAAATTTTTTGATTTTTGTGCATAATTGCACATTTTTGCTTTTGTTTTTGGTTCAATTGTAATTTGTCACATTAAAAAAACTATTTAACTAACAAAACTCTACAAATTTTGCACCTTGTTTTCATAGCCTAAGCGTTGCGACACCGTTCTCTTTCAGAATTTGGTAGAGTTTTTACATGTTTGGCCTACATTTGTTATTAATTTTTGTTGTTATATGCCATTATTGCGCATTTAAGCTTCTCGGTGGCCAATAATTGACGCATAAATGAACTTAAAAACTGCTATCTGTATATAGCTCATGTTTTATTGACTTTCAAATTATTTTTTTTCAAAAGGAATGTAAAATTTTTTTTCAGCTCAACACTTCTTGACCAGGTTTGCGTTTTCTTTCGAATTCTATAATGCTGCATCGTTTTCGTAACTTAGCCTCACTTTGAGAGATCTCATTAATAATATGTTGAACCAAAGAATCTTTTTTCTGTTGGTTTAACGTGTTGACTGATTTCTTAGAGGATTTGTTTCAGAAGTTTTTTTGGTTCTACTTGTAATTGATTTTGTTTTATAATCTTATGACTTAGTCTCACTAATAACAGGTGCAATTACTTTTCGAACAAATTGCAAGTTAAACTCTCTACTTTTTTGGTAGAAAGTTTATGTTGGCTATGACTTTTGAAATCATTTGTTTTTTAAAAAAAGACTATGGATTTCTGAGATTTGCCATCTCATTTCTGTTAACTTTTTCCATTAGAATCTCTTTAGGAAACTCACATCCCTTATCTTTTAAAGTGAGTTTTTTATAACGGTTTGATTGTCCTCAACTGGTCATTGGTCGTGGTACAATCATTTTTCACAAAATTTTTAGTTTTTATTCACAATTTCCGTAATTTTTGACAAAACTTTATATTTGCTAAAGCTTGTTTATTAAATAAGTTAGATTGAAATTGATACTCTACTCTCATATGACAATGTAAACTGGTAATAAAACACACTTTTTTGTTCCGATCCCCTTATTAGTAGGGAGGGAGGAATATATACTCAAAAAGTTTTTTTTATTCAGTCAATTTTATCTGATCGATATATTAATCGTAGAGAAGTGTGAGTGGTATCAAAAAAATGCACGTATATCCTGGAATATGGGTTTACAAAAAAATTTTCTGAATTTTTTCTACAGTGAGTTATCGAGGCTTCGTGTTTTGTGAATATTCGACAGTTTTTATTCACATTTATAGTAATTTTTGGTAAAATTTGGTAGAATTTTGCTAATATAATTTAAAATTAGAAGGAAATTTTAATGGTAGAGAGTTATTGTTAACATTAGAGATAAACAAAATTGCTGAATTGTTTGATTAGAGTTTCTTTGTTTAAATATTTTCATCAAAATTTTTAAAATTCAGACTTTTTTCATCACAAATTGCACTTTTTTAAATTTCAGACTTTTTTCGTCACAAATTCGTTTTTGTTGTTATATGCAAATTATTGCGCATTTAAGCTTCTCGGTGGCCAATAATTGACGCATAAATGAACTTAAAAACTGCTATCGGTATATAGCTCATGTTTTATTGAATTTCAAATTATTTTTTTTTCAAAAGGAATGTAAAATTTTTTTTCGGCTCGTCCCTTCTTGACCAGGTTTGCGTTTTCTTTCGTATTTTATAATGCTGCAACATTTTCGTAACTTAACCTCACTTTGAGAGATCTCATTAATATTTTGTTGAACCAAAGAATCTTTTTTCTGTTGGTTTAACGTGTTGACTGATTTCTTAGAGGATTTGTTTCAGAAGTATTTTGAGAAATTTAAATAATTTTCAACAATTGTGGTTCTTTTTGCTGTCATTTTGAGATTGCCGTTTAGCAAGGAAGACTTGATGGTGTTCAAAGGAGACGGAAATGACGATTTAATTTTTTCGCTGTTAATATTTTACAAATTTAATGTCTTCAACACTGTGGTTTCGAAAAGTTGTTTGTGAAGTTTTTTTGGTTCTACTTGTAATTGATTTTGTTTTATAATCTTATGACTTAGTCTCACTAATAACAGGCAAAATTACTTTTCGAACAAATGGCAAGTTAAACTCTCTACTTTTTTTGGTAGAAATTTTATGTTGGCTATGACTTTTGAAATCATTTGTTTTTTAAAAAAGACTATGGGTTTCTGAGATTTGCCATCTCATTTCTGTTAACTTTTTCCATTAGAATCTCTTTAGAAAACTCACATCCCTTATCTTTTAAAGTGTGTTTTTTATAACGGTTTTATTGTCCTCAACTGGTCATTGGTCGTGGTACAATCATTTTTCACAAAATTTTATTGATTTTTCCATATACGCCCAGTTTTGTAGCTTTTCATTTTTTTTCAGTATAACAATAATGGGGTCCTCTTGTCATTTTAAACATGTTGATCAAAATTTTAATGTTTTTCGCGAACAGCTTAAAGTTTGATTCGCTGGGACATCGTGTTCATGCAATATTTTTCGTGCACATTTTTTTGCCTGTAGTTGTCGTTCTTTTTGTAGTCGTATGACATATTCAGGATAAGGACAGGTCTCAATCGCTTTCTATGGGGGTATAAAAGAATCTCTCAATAGTTTCATTTGATGCATTACGTTTCTTATGTGTTTGACTTTAAAAAGCAAAAAAATAACGTCTTCAAAAAAGCAACGTTTTATTAAACTTTGCCCTTTTGCTCATTTTTTGTCGACTTGTTACCAAGTCGCATTGAGAAAAAGTCCCATCTTTTACAATAATGCACAGGAAAATTTTCTTTAGTATAAGTTTTATCTGATGCCGTTTTGATTTGGGTATTGATGGTTTTCACAAAATGTTCTAAAATATTGATGGTCGTAATTAATATTTGTAATTATTTGATTTTTGTCGTCTTTTATTCTGGTAGTCTTTTATGGTAGTCACAGATCTCATCGGCCCTCTTAACTAGATTGTTTTTTTAATTTAGTATTTTGTTGAACAATATGCTGATATATTAATTTTTTTTTATCTCTTCCTCATTTGGTAGACAATTAAGTGAAAAATGTAGGTGAGCGGGGTCGGAACTTTATGTGCGAACGCATATTGCCGAGCCTCCTTGTTGGTTTTCAAAATTACTTGATTCTGAAAGTTTGGTTGCGTAACGTTATGAGGCTGCTAAACTCAAACATCTCCTGAGATCAATTTTGAACTAAGAATTGAAGAACCTAAGAACTAAGGTTAAAATTGATTTGTTGACTTTTATTATGGCAAGGCCGACGAAATCATTCAGGACATCTCATTTCTTTTAAAATATGAACTCACAGTGATCTGAATGGACATCAAATTCATATTGTTTGTTGTTTATTGTCATAGTTATTCTTGTTGTTGCTATTGTTAAATAGGACCACACTTACGCTTCGTAAACAACAACTTCACGACCACAAAATTCAAGAATTAATATTTTTGTATGCTCAAGGATTCAATTAAAGAATAATAAATAAGAGAAGCGTTCTTCGTGGGTGTTGACTTTGTTTATACCGTGTCTCTGGAAAAGATGGTATGATGGTGGTCTTTTAAAAGCTGAATAGGCTTCCAATTGTTTGCACTGTTAAATACAACCTCACACAATTAACCATCAAATCGTACTTTGCCTCAGACATGCGTCTGCTATTGAAATTAGTTTGTGCTATAACCATCATGTCGCGTGAGTAACTTTTTCAACTACTTTACTTCAGAGCGTTAGAATTGTATTAAACAAAATTTTCAATTTTTTTGCCTTCAAAATGGATTTGGAAAAACTGATGTTCACAGACATAAATACGAATCAAAATAACATGTCAATTTTATGCTTTGTGTGCACTTTAGAGTTAAAATTATACACTTTCTTAAGAAAAAAATGTTTTTGGGGTCAAAATTATTCACTATTATGCTAAAAAGTATACTTGCTTAAAGTGTACTTTTTAGGGTTTACATTGTACGCTTTCTCAAAGATCAAAAGCTAAATCAATTTTTATGTTGAACAAATTTTTGAAAAATGGCTTAGATAGTTATATATACAGTCATGAAAAAACTTAAATTTTCGGGCAATGTTCTGTGTTTTCAGAATGTTCCAAACTACGTCTCAAGTGAGTCAAAAATTTTTCTTTCTTCTGAGATGACATTTGGAAATTGATGATCAAATTTTCCAAGCTCAAGTTGAAGCATTTTGACTGTATCAACCATGAGCACAACTTTGTTAAGAAAAAAAACAATTCTGCCCGTTGATATAGGGTCTACCTGTCAAGTTTGGAGTCAAATACTACGTCAATTTTTGTCGTTTTGGCTAAAAGTTAACTTCAATTTATTTCTAAACCAAGTTTCCTATCTTTGCACAACTTTGAGTTTTGTACAGCTGAAGCAAGTCAATTGAACGAGATTTTTGAAAGCTCCCAAGCAATTTTTGCAGCAACTAAATAAGCCGCGTGGTCTTTTGTATGCAATTTTTTGTATGACCCATTTCTAATCACTTATGACTTTTTCTTATGACTTTTTTGACTTTTCAGACTTTTTCCTCAAAACCTAATAAGCAGGTAGCACCCGGAGGGCATTAGGTTGGTGAGAAGCTCTCTTAGAGCCTGACGCCCTAATGGTCTCTCCGTAAGCGACTCGTCAAAACTGTTTTGACGAGAGAAAATCATAGTGTGAAAAACGTTCTTCGTCTTGAAAATTTGACCCCCACACACCCCACCCTACTATCAGTCACCCCCTTTTTTCTCAGTCAGCCCCACTTCCCTCAACTTGACGCCCTTCATCTGTAAACCCCTGTTCCCCGGTCTCTTGCAACCCTCCCAAGCCTAATACCCATCCCTAAACACCCTCCCCTAACGCTAGATCCCCCACTCTAATCAACCCCCCTCTCCACACGCAAAACCCACCCTCCCTCCCCTCCTCTACTGCTAGCATGCCTAAGCCCCAGTAGGCTACCATTTAAATGTTTACGTTACAAATTGAAGGAAAGTTATGACAATTTTATTCTTTGCCTGACAAACTGAAGTTCTTATATATCAATTAACTGAAACTGGTTGGCGTGGTTGGCTCTGTGGATGGTGTTTTCATGTGTTAATTAATTTTCGATTAACTGACGTTAGGTTTAAAAGTAAACAAAACAATTACAATTTATTTCCAGCTGTTATATTTCTTGCAAAAGGACCAATGCATTTAACAATAAAAAGGAACCATAACTAGCTGGATAAATTGGTTGTGCAGGAGTAGCAAACAAAACTTCTGCTTCACTAAAATGATACTCTATTTTATAATATGAATTATCCTACAGAATATTCATTGAATAAGATATGGCTAAACAAATTGACAAACATCTGAACAAACAGGGGAAGGTTATCAAAACCTTTATAGAAATAGAACCATTTTTAATTACACAATTATTGAATAAAAATCATTCAGAGGATCATCGAAGAAACAAACTGATCGAATAGGAAAGAGACGCTGAAATCTGTTTTCGCCTGTTAAGACCCCAAAATCAATTGGAATCCTTCTTAAAAACTAGAACGGGCTGACCATCGGTAATTTACAAATTCACCATATGCAGAAATATTGTAACCAAAGCTAGGATAACAATTTTTCTTGATTTAGATTAAACTGTCAGGGCAATTTCTTCTCACATATAATTTGATTTGAAAAGAAACCTATAAATAAAAAAGAGGGCTCAAGGTATTGATAGATAACAAATTGTCTAGCAAATGCTATTACAAACAAAAAAAATGATTTTTTTAAATAATAGGCACTTCTTCTCATGGATGACAATAAGTAGCAACATTTTTTCGATTATGTCTGCCATAATTATGATAAAATTTGTTAAAAAATTGATTATAACTAGTTGTGAAAAATTTTAAACAGGTGAAAAGTCTTAAAATAAAATCGTTTTAATGAAACTTTTCCGATTCTCTGGCTGGTGTGTTTTCCTAAGCATAAAACAATTAGTCTTCGTATCCTAGCTGTCTAGCTCTGGATCTAGTCATTTTCCTTCAGGAAATTTATACTTGCCTGACTTTGTTTGTTATGCTACTTTTGGCCACCTGATGTCTTGTGCTAAGAGGTTCAAAAATTCAGGGGTTGTTTGAAAATCCCTTTAAATTGTCTTGGACAGCTGTAGGCAAATTTGAAACTTTTTTATTTTTACTAAGAAGTCTTGGGGTATAAAGTTCTTACCTTTACAAACTTAAAATTTGCTAGGAACCCAAAGTAATTGAAAAAGGGGATCCAAAACGAACAATAAATTATGGTTTCAGGATTAGGACATACTAAAAAATCGAATAGCTTTCAAATGTCTTTCAAAAAATTAACTTCCTTTTTATTCGGATTTTGCTTTTGTCTTGATTTGCAGTGTTTTTTGTCTTTATAGCAATGACAAAAATAACTTTTCACTAATTCAATTTGATTATACTGAACAGATGCCCTAAACACTATTGCAAGTTCGTCCGACTCCAATTGTAAAAATATGTCCAGAACGCATCATTGTTTGAACACTTCATGAAACGGACATAAGAGCATTTGCGAGCCTGTTATTTTTGTTTACTAATTTTTGGTTCTTTTCAATTGTTCGTGGTTACATTGAAGACAATGCATATACTCTTTTTCTATTTTAAAAATGTGTTGAGAAAATGCGAAGCTTAACTACAGATATTTGTAGAAATTGGTAAAAATGGTTTCTTTCTTAGAAGTCAACTCCTGTCAACCTTGCTATTTAAGCAAAACTATCTTGTATCAGCATTGAGAAACGGCCAGCCACATTACGTAAACAGCTATATGCTTCACATTTATGAATGATTTTTAGATACAGAGGACAACATATGCGAGTACAGAAAAACAAGGCTCTATATAGAGGCAATAATGATGCAACATCTCATTGTGGGCAAAACTTTTGAAGAAAACTGCTCTCACAAATTCCATCGATTCGAAACCAACTTAAAAACGACAATGTAGGTTAAGTTTACTCAATTCAAAAACACAGGAATAGCTCATATCTATATCTGTTATTTCTCATTCTCGTTTCTGAAAACCGCACCTGGTCCGGTAAGAACAGCAATAAAAGCATAATTTTTTAAGTTACTCAAGTGAGGCAAAAATAAGTAATTAACGGTTTTCAATTTCTATTTAATGGCTAGTTGCGTTAGCTCTGCTAGTTTTGACTCCTTTTGATGTTTATAATTTTGTCGTTCTGTAGAAGTTTTGAATTTTCTTTTTCTTTTCATTTTGAAAAATTATTACTCTTCCAAGTTGTAAAGGCTGCTCTCCTATCAAAGTCAAGGAAAACTTTACATCGCCCAGTTCGTTTGAGCGGTTTAAAATCTGTCCGGATATAGTGTTTTTGCAGTTAACTTTTGTGAACTTTGTGAACCACTGTACTGTTGCTTACCGTTGCATTACTTGCTGCTCAGTTACTCCTGTTAACCAATTGCTCAGCTTTGCTGAACAACAAATTTGTTTCTCTCAGAATAACAAAATAATTCAAAAAGAAACAATCAAATTTTTGTTGAGTTTTTGTTAATAAATCAACTTATAACTCGAAATCGCAAAATCCCAGATGTACTAGATTACTGTCTTAGGAACTGAGTGGGACTATTTGTTTCTATAATCAATATTTCAATGTTTTCGGAGACCTCTGCGCGATAATCAAAGTTAACAAACGTAACAATTTTCGCACTATGTGCTTTTCAATATACTAAATTGCTCAATAACGCAATCAGTGCTTTGCACAAAATTTGTCTTACTAAGGGACTTTGTTCCTCAGAAAGAAAGTTTTGAGAAAATCAGAGTTAATTCTCCTTTCAACAAGTCAAAGTTAAGTTAAAACTGTACAATCACTAATATGATCTACAGAAACAATAACAATAATAGACACGATAACAGTACACTGTATGTCAGTTTTTGAAGACAAAATTAACGAGGTTTAAATGATTTTTGGTAATTTTTCAAGCTCTATTTATACTGCCGTACTTGTCAAAATTGCGTCTCTGATTGGTTATAGATCACTCTGTCGTAAAATTTTCGGAATACACTGAGTTTGGGGTTCGGGATACCTTAAAGGGTGCCCCGCAGTCGCTGAATTCCTATGGAAAATGCAAAATTCATCGAATCTGGCTTACCAAGTTGGGTATCTCCTGTTCCGTTTGAGCCAAATTTGTGTGATTGTGAACACCGGAATACGTGGAAATATTAGCGTAGTTCGAATTTGAGTTCCACTTCATTTATAACAATTGAGTACTAATAATAGTTACTGAATATAAGTGTTGAAGAAAGTGAACAAATCCATATGGCTTCGATAGAATGTATTATTAAATTTCTCTTGTCATGCTATTCTAGCTTTAATGATTGAAATGGCCTTGAAGCGCTATTAAAATAATATTCATTTATTGAGTTAGTAAGCTCAGCCGCCATATCGCCTACCCTGTTTTCCATCGCTAAAACATCTTTTTCAGGTAGTACTGGTGCGAGTTTCCCCACTGGTCTTTTGTAAACTCCGTCGTTGGTTTGAACCATCGCTGATCGAATAACACCGTCAGACCCATCGTCGAGTTCTGTAACTCGACATAGATTGTAATATCTACTTATAATCTTGTCTTTGATCAACCAAACGTGATCGCCTTTTTTAAAGGTTTCGTTTGCCGTAGATCGCTTTTTTAGCCGGTTATTCGGATTTGGAAGATATTCTTTACGAAATCTGTTACACATGAGATTTGAATAGGCTTGAGTTTGTAGGAAGCTCTTTTGATGATCCACAAATTCTTCAGTGCATGGTAGATAGGCAATGGGCATGCAAACGTTCCAGTTGCCAAGCAAGAAGTGATTGGGGGTCAACGCTTATAAGTCATTGACTTAGAACTGACTGGGGTTAACGGTCTTGCATTCAATGTCTGCTCTATAATACATATCGTTGTTGAAAGAACATCCTCGGTGACTGATTTGTTCCACAACACTGCGTACATTGCTTTCTTGGATCTTCTCACCAACCCTTCCCATACTCACTCCTGCAAAGTGAGGTGCTGCGGGAGGGTTAAACTTCCATCGGATGCCTTGCTGAATCAGATGTTCTTCGATTCATTGTTTGTTCCATGCCGCAACGTACTCTGAAAACTCTCTTTCAGCTCCAACGATATTTGTCAAGTTGTCACTGATGATTGTACTCGGTTTGCCTCTGCGTGCACCAAATCTCATAATTGCATTGAGACAACTATCTGTGTCCAATTTGTGTACAACTTCTATATGCACCGCTCTCATAGTTAGACAAGTTAACAGAGAACACCCTCGCTTCTCGTTCCTTCGTCCAATTTTCACAATGAAAGGGCCAAAGTAGTCAACTCCAACAATTGCAAAGGCCTGTTGAAGCATCTAACTGCTCTTCGGTAGATCGTAGATCTGCCCTTAATGGTGCTATCGTTTGTGCTCTGCCTTTTTTAAAGGTAACACAATTGTTCTTGATTGATCTTAAGGCTTTGGGTATGCCTAGGATCCATATCTTTTGTTGAACAATACTTCTCATATGCTAAGTTCCTTCTTGTTGATTGTCCTTGTGCTCGTTTCGCAAGAACAATTCAACCGCATGATGTTTCCAATGGAGCAAAATTGGATGATTTGCCTTGAAGTCCAATAAACTTTTGCCTAATCAGCCTTTGGCTCGAATAAATCCTTATTCGTCTAGAAAGGTTGAGAATTGTAGGATTTTGATGCCTCTTGGAACTTCCTTTCCAGCTTTCAAAGATTTCATCGCTTCACCAAACTGTTCTCGCAGTAAAAACCTGAAGATTATTGCTTTGCTGTTTCTCCTTCTTCAATGCTGACTACGAGGGTTACTTACTGGGGTTTGTATTTGTTCAATGCTCGATGTACGTATGCCACTGTATTGAATAGTCTGTTAAAGCTACTGAATCGTTCCCACTGGACAACCGCTTTTTCCTCTTCAGCCTGTATCATGAAGACTGATGAGGGTATATTCTCTTCATCTGAGGCAAAGATTAGGTTCACTTGCTCTGGCCATTCGCTTTCTCGTCGCTTCAACCAGGCCGGCGCAGTAAGCCACTCACTTCTCTTAAGTTCCTCAATATTGATTGCTCTGGTGCCGATGTCCACTGGCTTGTGGATACGGCGCACATGTTTCCACTGTGAAATATCAATTATTTCTATAATCTCAGCAACTCAATTGGCCACAAAAACTTGTTGTTTTTGATGGGAAATGTTTGTCCACTGCAGTACTGAAGTTTAGTCCGACCAAAAACTGCAACTATTCACCTTCATTTCAAGTTCCTTAACTATCTGTTCCTTCAACCTCACTGCCAGGACTGCCGCTTGCAATTCCACTCTGCATTTTCCAATGACAAATGCTATGTCTGCTGTGTATTATTTTGGTTGTGAACGCAGATAGGCTACTGCACACGTCGTGTCTTCAGATGCGTCAGCAAACAAATGAAGTTCAGTTTTGTCCCTCTCTCTGTTGAAGTATCTTCTTTCGATGCTTGTTTCAGCTACAATTGGAAGTTACTGTTTCCATCTCAGGAATTCTTATTCTTTGCCAGGCTCCACTTCGTTGTCCCAATGATTCCCATTCTTAGTCCAGATGCATTTCAGAAGTCATCTCATGTGAACACTGAACGGAGCAAACAATCCGATCGGGTCGAATACTGAAGAGACCAATGACAAAATCTTACTCTGGGTAATAGGTGCTTCAACTTCTTTGTTGGTACCTTTGCACACCTGAATACTATCATCAGTACCAGTTCATTGTAGTCCTAGCACTGAGGATCCCTTCGTATTGGTTCCATTTCCAGTTGCTTCGTGTTGCTGATTGATTTCAAGGCTTCTGAGATTGCTTCGGTGACTGCATCGTTTTTGCTTATCCACAACTTCAGTTCAAATCCATGTTGTGAGAAAAGATGTTGTAGTTGGTTGAGGACTTCAATTGCTTCCTCCGGTGTTTTTATTGAATTGATGAAATGGTCCATGTAGAAGTTGTTTTGTATTGCTTTTCCTTTCCTGCTATTGGATACCTTTCTCCGTTGTCGAGTCCCACTCGCTTGAGAGCGTAATTTGCACAAATTGGAGATCTCTTAGCTCCAAATACGTGACGCTGATTTTCGTATATCTGAACAGGTTAATTAGTCCTTGGACGCCATACGAACATCATGCAACTTCTATCCTGTTGGGGAACTCGATTCGATGTCAGTTGTTAAAGCTATTGGTCCTTCGCAAAATCTGAAGATTTTCGAATCAAACCATGTAGCAGATCAGGTTCTGCTAATAGCTCATCGTTTAGGCGTAATTCTTTGTAATTTGTTGCAGCATTGCAAACAAGTCTTACTTTGCCAGGCTTGTTCGGGTTTAGCACTGGATGGTGTGGCAAATACCATTCCTTCCCAAAGGTGCCTTTCACTTCGGACCCGTTCAATATTTTTACGAATTCCTTTTCTACATCTGTATCTTTTGACTGTTGATACAAACTTTTTAGGCAATGAGTAAAGCTAACCCAAGGCTGAGCTGTTGTTGTTCGGTAGGTTTGGCTCTGGTTCACTCCACAGCATTCCCACTTAGTACCACTCGCCTGTTAACTTTGTCGTACTCTCTTGCATCTTTTGTGCCTGCAATTCCTTCTTTGAATGACTGACGACATTGATTTTGGAAGCACAGGTTTCTATGTCCCACAAGGTTTGGATACTCTCAGCCACTTTCGCATCCTCTGTGAAGGCGAAATGACAAACATTTTGTCTTCTTTTACCCATCATGGGTCTACTGACTACCCATCTTAGCTCTGTTAGAACGGCGAAAGTTTCACTTCGTGTTCCTATCTTGTAGTCCAATGGTCGTTGTAACTCATAAGCATCTTGACCAAGGAAGGTACCAACTTCCATCAAGCAAAATCTTTTGTTGGGTAGAACACTCAAGTGACTGAAGTTCTGCTTCAGCTTGCTGTATTTCTAGTTTGAGTTTCCCAAGGATATTAACGGGTATGCAAACGCTTCGATTGAATGCACCTTTGAATGTAGTCCCTTTATTTTGAGAGGAACCTTTTCTGTCTTCAGATCCTTTGTTCCGTGTATGCCAGCTATGTTGAGCGTCAGATCGGTTCCTTGGGCTCGTAACCTCTCTTGCACACTTTGATCCATAAATGAAACCGTTGATCCACTGTCGAGGAAAGCTTATGTGTTCCGCCTGTTGCCACCGCTCTGTATTGAGACAGGAACTACCTGAACGAAGCTAGTTACTTCGTTACTCTGGTTGATTGTTGCTGCGCTTACGTTGACTGTGTGATTGCCCTCGTCCATTTGGTTTGCTGAGTGTAGCAGTCGTTTGTACTTCTGGATGCATCCATTGATACCGCACGCATTGAATTTGCAATCTTTGATTGCATGTGCTTTGCCCAGACATCCGTAACATAAGCGTTGCTTCCTCCCTGCTGTGTACCGATCATTCATACCCATGTTCTTGAATAAAGAACAGTTTCAAAATTTTATGAGTGCCATCAACTAGTGGGCAGTGATCACTATGCATTCAATTCGTTTCCTACTCGTTCGAACTTGCACTGAAATTCGATGACTTCGAGAACCGTTTGTCTCTATTTGTGCTTCTTCGGTCTTCTTCTCTTCACTTTCCCTTGGAAGCCGAAAACCCTTCATGCACTAATGCTGTCCTAGATAGCCATTTTTCAAACATAATCAGATCAGGCAAATGTTCATCGCTATCATCAACATAGAGCCACCAAATCTCTTTGAAATCGTCAGGTACCTTATCTACTGCCATTAAAGTGTCGAGTTTGATTGCAGATCACCAATCTGCTTGTTCTCTTTGAGCACATTCACAAAGTTGGAAAAAATAACTAAAAAACTGATCAGACATGTTGAGTTGTGAGGTTTCACTTGACTTGCTTTGCGAGGACTCTCCAGTTGTGCATCAATGATGACATGAGGCCCTCCGAACACCTTCTCCAGAATGCTTCATGCAGCACCATAAAACTGTCCAGAATAGCCCATTCCAGAGATTGCTGACTTTGCTTTGCCTGTCAGTAGAGTCTTCAGATGGCTCATCTTCTCTGAGTCTGGTTTTGGGCGTTGATCTACTGTAGCAATAAACATACTAGACCACTCAGGCCACTCGAGAGGGTTTCCATCGAAGTTGTTCAATTTCAACTTTGTTAGATTCTTGCTACCTGAATCTCTTGTATCTTAGACCAGCTCTGGGGGAACGTCTTGGTTTTCAATATTTGAGGAACGGTCTCGTGAACTGCGATATCTTGAGAAGTGACTATGCTTGTTCACTTCAGGGTTTGCTTCGAACTGAGCTGTTGATCGATCAGGTGTTAGAAGGTGGTCAGTCCTACTATCCCAGTCTGACACATCTCTCTTCTTTCGGGTCCGGTTGAAGGGTGGTTTGTCTCGAGCACTAGTTGATTGGGAACTAACATCATCTTTCTCTAATAATATTCTCCTCACTTTGTGCTCTAGCTCACGCTCTTCCTCCAGTAGTTGATGCTTGGTTTCCAGTTCATTCATTTGCTTTTCCAGCTCTAGCCTCCTCCGCTCAAACTGTGCTTGTTCAAGTTGCATCTTGGTTTCGATTTCCATATCGTATTTCTTCATCCTTTCCTCGCGCCTTTGCTTTGCTGAAGATGTTTCCGAAAGATTCTCCGTATCTTGGCCGCTTACTGCTGCCCATTTTGCGTTGTCAGTTAGGTAGTTGTTGTTACTCTCACTGTCGTTCACAGATTGGGTTGCGTTGCTTTGCTCTGCATTCATTGGTGGCTGCGTGCCTTTGCTTATGCATGCAAGCCAATGATAGTCCAAAATTGCCTTGCACTTTCTTGCCTCTTTCAAATGTTCTTCAACAAAACTTGTTGAGTAGGGTGCAAGTTTGTTTCAACGCTGCAGTTGCTTAGGTATTTGTTTCTCTAGGAGGTGAAGAGTCTGTTGCTAGAGGTCCTTTAATTTGAGGGGTCCATGTGAATCTTCAATTACTTTGTAGCCAAGCCTTTGTTTAGTGTTAACTTCTTCCACTAAATCTTGAAGTTGAAGCTTCTTGTCGTTTCTGTGAGGTTTTGATTGAAGCTCCTCTCTGCTGATTGTGCTTAAAATGCCTGGTTTTTGTTTGCTTTTGCTTTGCTGATTCCTTTTGAGCACTTCATTTTCTTTATTGATTTGCACTCTTCTGTTCGCCTTCCTGGCCTGTTGCAGTTCATTTGTTTGATTCTCTTTGGGGGTGTCATTAGCACTCTCTTAATCAGATTGGACAGCAGTTTGTCTTCCATTGTACGGATCGGCGGACCAAATGAAACGGCTGCTCTCCTATCAAAGTCAAGGAAAACGTTACACCGCCCAGATCGTTTCAGCGGTTTCAAATCTGTCCGGATATTGTGTTTTTGCAGTTAACTGTTGAGAACTGTATTATCCGCTATACTGTTGCTTACCGTTGCATTACTTGCTGCTCAGTTACTCCTGATAACCAATTGCTCGGCTTTGCTGAATAACAAATTTGTTTCTCTCAGAATAGCAAAATAATTCAAATTGAAACAATCAAATTTTTGTTGAATTTTTGTTAATAACTCAACTTATAACTCGAAATAGCAAAGTCCAAGATGTACAGCTCTAGATTACTGTCTTAGGAACTGATTTGGACAATTTGTTTCTATAATCAATATTTCAATGTTTTCGGAGACCTCTGCGCGATAATCAAAAGTAACAAACGTAACAATTTTCTCTCTTTGTGCTTTTCAATATTCTAAATTGCTCAATAACGCAATCAGTGAACTATGCTAGGCTGCGTTAAATCCAAAAAGAGAAACTGACTTTATGCTCTGCACAAAGTTTCTCTTACTTAGGGACTTTGTTCCTCAGAAAGAAAGTTTTGAGAATATCAGAGTTAATTCTCCTTTCTACAAGTCAAAGTTAAGCTAAAACTGTACAATCACTAATATGATCTACAGAAACTATAACAAAAATAGACACGATAACAATACAGTGTATTTCAGTTTATTGAGACAAAATTAACGAGTTTCAACTGATTTTTGGTAGTTTTTTCTCTATTTATACTGCCGTACTTGTTAAAATTGCATCTCTGATTGTTTGTAGATCACTATGTAGTAAGATTCTCTGAATACGCTGAGTCTGGGGTTCGTGATAACCTATACGGTTCCCAGCACTCTCTGAAATGGTATGAAAATCGCAAAATTTATCGAATCTGGATTACCAAGTTGGGTATCTCTTGCTCCGTTTGAGCTAAAATTGTGTGATTGTGAACACGTGAATACGTGGCAATAATAGCGTAGTTTTAGTTTGAATTTCAACTCATGTATGACAATTGCGTACTAATAATAGTTACTGAATATACGTGTTGAACAAAGTGAACAAATCCATATGGCTTCGATAGAATGTATCATTAAATTTCGCTTTTCATGCTATTCTAGCTTTAATGCTTGAAATGGCCTTGAAGCGCTATTCGATTTGATTATTGAGTTAGTATGCTGAGCCGTCACACAAGTTATTATCCAAGAACACACACAATTCTCAATTCTTTTAGCCTCAATTATCAAAGCATGGAGAAGAAAATGGAAGCAACCGAAGAAGTCATTAGAGTTGATTTAATAACACCATTTATTGTTTTACCGTACACCTGGCTACAAGAAGATCTAGAAAAATTGTACAGGAGTTCAGGAGTAATATCTTTAGTTGATTTTGAGAAGTTATTAACAAAGCTAACAGAAACTTCAAAGGAACGATTAATTGTTGCTGGTATTAAACCAATTTTCCTTTACTTTAGACCAGAATTCCAGAAAAAAATGGAAGTGTGAACAATTTTTGTGTAATAAAGCAAAACTTCAATACAGAAGAAAATATTGTTGATCTTTCCAGCAGACATAACTAACAAAACCCTGAAGGTTTTTTAATGACATATTTACAAAAGTTTTTTTTATTTTCTATTTTATTTGCTATACAAGTTTATTTGCGACAAATTTTTGATGCCAAACAGAGAGATAACTTGGTGGCGTTTGGATACAAAAAGTACTTCAACTACTGTAAAAGCCTAGACAGCGTTTCTATGACATAGAAAATTCAATACAAGGTCCAAACACCTGGCTCAAACATGACTTATGACCTTTGAACGATCTATTGCTTTCAAGACCCAAACCAAAAGAGATTATAGTTCTTTTGTACTTGCCAAAAAACCAATGAAGGCCTGAAAAGGAACTGTACCAAACATTTTTTTTCAACTCTTTTGTTTGAAAAAATGCAATTTACATACATTGAAAATGACATCAAACACAAATTTTTTTGCAAGTTATTCCGCACGACTTTCTCTATATTCATCCGAAATCATTGTCAACTTAAACCACTTCTAATAAGCCAACGCAAAATACCTACCAGGTTAAACCAAAGTAACAGCATCATACAAAAAGTCTGACTTTTAAATTACATTGAAAAAGTGAAAACTCTATTAGTGAAAACGATGGCTAAATAGTTGAATTGAAAATATTCATGTCTTGGCGGTTTTCATTGATCAAAACGTTTTACTTCAGCTATTTGTATACCAAACAAAATAATTGTACTCCCTCAAATTCCTGAGTGATCTCTAAGAAAGTGAAAAACTACTGCATCGCCGTTCGATACGAAAAATTCATTAGAACAATAGCCATAGAACTGAACAGAACATTCAATAAATATCGGCCAGAAAACTACAAACCACTTTCTCTGAAAAACTTCTGATCCAAAAATTTTTACGTCTGCTACAAGGTCAGATAATTGATCATCTTTACTACAATAGATACTTTTCGAGCAACTTGAACAGCATCAAGTTGCAATCTCAACAGTAAGTGCTTTAATGTATTACACAGTTTTTTAGGATGTTAATTAGACATTAAAAAGATTGATCACAAGGTTCTGATTTTTTTCGGTTACAAAATTTTACAGGTCAACCAAGGTGCCACAAAAATAATCACTGGATGTTCTGTCTGAGAGAGTAGAATAAAATATTATCAATCAAACAGAAATTGAGTCTGTTTATCATTATAAAGAGTAACTCAAGGAAATTTTTCAACTTTTTTAGAGCAGCAGCGCAACTGCGGGATTTTTGTAAGCCGTCTCCTAATACATCCTTGTCTGGGGTTTTTTATGTTATTTGCACTATCCTTTTGTTATGCTTTTTGATATATCTAGTAAAACATTAATTACTCTTAAAAATAGCAAAGCGGGTCTGTGAAAACCCATTTTATTAAAAAGGAGTATGATATCTCCAGAGACTTCGAACGGGGGCAAACATCTAACCAATACGCTCATTTTACAATGAAATCATGCTTTTATTTTGTAATTTAAAAATGCAATAAACAGCCAGCAGCGAAAAAATTAAAACAATACATTAAAGATTCGTTCCAATCAACTGAACCAGAGAATTTTCTTCCAAATGAAAAGCAAATTTTTTTTTCAAAATTTAGATTTCAGGA
>NC_134477.1:36013994-36075649 GCF_964194025.1 Convolutriloba macropyga | reverse complement strand
TCCCGGTGGCAGGTCAAGTAGGTTGGATTTCTGTGTAATATATAATTTTGCTGAAAATTTTTTTCGGACAATTAATGGTTCGTTTTTTGACGGTTATTGATAGTCTCTGTGATTTTCTATTTATTAGATTCTGATTTTTTTTATTACCGATTAGTATTTGTATTTTTTAAATTTTTTTCGGCCCTTTTGCGGTAAGTAAAAATATTGAATACGTTGGAAAATACGTTTTGCGGTAATTAGGATAATAAGTACATTGGAAATAAGGCAACAGTGAAGAAAAATATATTCTTAGTGGGTTGTAGCTGCCTGTGCTCAAAGTTTTCTGCGTTCCGTATTGCCTCTGATCACACTTTCGAGCAGTCGAAGCAGTTTCTGATCAGACTATATTTCGCTTGAAACCACCTGCGACCAGACATTCATGAGCTCTAAATCTGTCGTGATCAGATTATAGCTCATTGGAAGACTCGTGGTGGTTGCGATCAGAGAGGTCACTCCGGTCTGGGCACTTCAACTTGGTTTAATTTAAATGAAAAAAATTTTACTTCGTTAAAAGTTGAAAAAAGCTGTTAGCTGCAGAAATAGATCCAAGAGACTGATGGCCAAAAGCCATAACTTTAAATGGGCTTTAAGATGGGCGTATGCCAAATCCAATGAACGCATCAAAATGGTATCAGTAAGGCAATCGTCATCTTAACCAATTTAGAAAATGTAGGAGCCTACGTTATTTTTGAAAGCGGGTTACAAAAAATTTTAAAACAAGACGGAAATCAACACAACTAAAAATTAAACACGAGGATCAGCAGTTTTTAGACAGACTTTATTTTTTATATAATAGTTCATCCATTGTACCAAGCAGTAAATCTGCATTACTTGCCCTAACTTAGGAGAAAGTTTTTGTTTTATTGCTGAGTGCGACTAGAGTAATTCATCCGATACTGCATTGTCAGACAAGTTCCACGCCATTACCATTGTCCTGCATTTCATGCCCACAAAACCATCTCAAAGCACACGGAGAGTTTTCTATGACATGCCCAGTAAATTGAGTTTCCTTAACATGTATAATTTTTTTCTGAAAATTAATGGTGAAAAATTAAAATAAAGTTTCGGCAAGTTTCGAACGACACTTCTTTCGAACGCTGCTTTTTCTAAACCGCCTTTCAGTTTTCATTTTTGTGTTAGATTCAGATCTGGACTGTGCTGGCCATTTGAGTACCTCTAATTCTTCTAGCAATCTTTTTTTTTCAGGAAAAAATATGAATCCTTAGGTCTTACACTATTTGATAACAAGATACTGTTTACGAACTTTACGTGATTGAACTTGTTAAAGAACTTTTTAAACAAATAAGGTCCGAATCTCCGCTACAAAACATAATCCCGCAAAGTCTAGCAGTCATTAAAAACAAACAAACAAGAGGCCTATTTCCCCCACCAAATTCAAAAACTACAAAAAACAAAAAGTCATTAGCTAACTTGTTGAAGAAAACATATAATTGGCTAAAACAACTTAACTTATTACCCGAAAACAAGTGAAAGCACATATATCAAAAATAAGTGAGCTTTACATTAAAGACAATAGGGTTGTTTTTACCCTGTTTTACTAACTTTTAATAGGCTTCAGCAAGATGACATCAATTTATTTGGGTTTGTTAATTTTTTGCGTATGTGGGCACAGACTTGAAGAGCAATTATGCTCATTTTGTGTCCTAATTGGATTGTAATTGGATATGATGGTTTGAAATGTTGTCCAATACTATCCAATTGAATTAACTATTCTATTCTATTCTATTCTATTCTGACAAGCTTTCATTTAAGTGCGGAAAATAAAGGTGCGGAAAATAAAGGTGAAGTTCAGCTTGTTTGGACATCTAACAAGAAAATTCTGTCGTATCATTTTGATGCACCCAAAGTTACAATTTTAGACGCCACTTAATTTATTCAAAAAATCTCCAAAAGTTCCCTCGCTTGAGTATAGAACAAGCTGAAACATGGACAAACCAGACCTAAGAGACCAAAAATAAGGCATTGGTCAGAATTAAAAAATTGGCCCAGTCGGGTTGACCCAAATTTGTCTTACAACCATCGTGGATGTTAGACAGTTCGTCTCTTAGTATAGCTACATTAAAAGATTCAAAAACCCAATACATCTTTAATATAAGAAGATCTATAGAGATCCACGTCATTTGCTAAGTTTCTCAGTACTTCAAATTTCCTTAGTGAGTTCTACTGTCTTGAGACATATCGAACAGAACCTCAATCGGGTCCTCGCTACACCAACTTTGGGATCATCCGGGCAGTCATGGTGGGCTGGTTCAGTGACCTCATTTTACAACACTGGAAGAAACTCAACATGATCAGCCAGAGAGCCGGAGGTACAACATGGACGATAATTTAAGTTATCTCAGAATAATCTCAAATGAGACAGAAAAAGTATAATCCAGCAATATCTCTGCAAGAAATATTTTATAAGCCAGAAAAGTTCAGCTAAATTTAGAGACTTTTCATTTTAAGGAACATTGAGGAACATATATTGCTTAGTGAGCATAGAGGTATTATTACATTGAGGTCATTTCACTCTTGATCTGAAGATTTGATTCGAAGGTTTATTTTTGGCCTACTTACCCACTTTTCAAGATAAAGATCAAAAGATGTTAAAATATATTACGCTAATACATTATAACAAAGATATCATAGAAGAAATCATTACGAATCCTTTGCGCTGTTTCGAACCGCGTTCGCGTTGATACAAGAAACCTTCTTCCATTACGCCTTGACAATATTACATTTAATTTTATTCTTTTTTTAAATGTGATCCAAGCTGTTGAGTTGTGGAGGTAGTAATGAGCTTTTGTAAAGATTCGGATAAAATGTGAACTTTCACAGGTAAAGCGTCAGCGCGAAAACAGTTTTTTTCCGACCCCACTTGTGGGAGGGAGCTATTATATACTCAAATGAGTTTTTTTTGTTCAGTCAATTTTGGCCGATCAATTTATTATCGTATAGAAATGTGGGTGGTATCATTAAAAAGCTCGTCCATCTTATAAATTGAATCTTAAAACATTTTTCTGAATTTTGTTTTTTGAGGAATTGTCGAGGTTTAAACTTTTGTGTTGATATTTGACATGTTTTTGTTCTTTTGTTCACTTTAGAGCATTTTTGTTCAAATTAAGATTTTTTTTCAATAAAAATGTTAATTTGAAATTAGACTTTACGCTACAAATGCAACGAATTTGTGTTCCTAACAGACAAAGCGCGAAAAAAGGCTAATTCTGGTCTCATAGGGAATTTTAATATAAAAAAAATTTGAAATGCTCTTCCTTAAAAGCGTTTTCTTTCTTGTTTTTCTTCAAGTCATTTAGAGACTAGTCACTATTCATTTCAACGTTCGTTAATTACAAACCTCATTTACAGTCAAATGATGCCCAATAAACTAACAAATCCGTTAAAAAAAATAGCTAATTTTTTATGGCTTTGACTCTCAGTTTTTGGTAACTTTTAAAGAAGTTTTGACATCGTTTTGGAGATTTAAATTAGTTTCTGTAGTCATCTGGCATCAAAAGGTTAAACTAAAATTGCAATAGTCTTCCTAATGAGCATTAGTGAACCTATATAGTGCCCTGAAGTGGTTTTTAATCAGTAACCAAACTGTTTGAGCAATAATAAGTTTTTGAACAAATAACCGAATTGAAATTTCTTTCTGTGAACTTGTGGGTAGATTTTACTCCTTACAGGACTCCGTTTTCTCATTGAAACCAAAACGAATCTGGTGAGCGGTTTATTTCTTCTAACTATTTGTTTAATGAGTTTTCGTAATTTTTTCTTCATTTTGGACAAATTTTTCCTAATCTTGTTTTCAAACAAAATCTATCAAATTATCCTCAAATTGCTAGTCCCCATTTGACTAGATGACACATTGATTTTATCATAAATAAACTAGATAAACACTGACGTTTTTTATGAGTTCGACACTTTTTTCTCTCACTTTGTTGGTTTTCGCCTGTATATGCTGTCGTTTTCATAGTCATAAGGCTGATTGTGATAACCTATTGATAACCTATGAAAAAAAGATATTAATATCTTCCCATTGAGGCATAAATAAGCAGTTTTATTGATTTCTGTTAAAAGAAAATGAATTTACTGGCATTGATAATACGGGTTTTCTAAAAACTTTGTGGTTTTATTATATTTGTTAAAACTTGTTGATTTTTTCACGACACATTGTTACAATTACAAAATCTCAGTGAATTAATAGGATGGGAATAGAAATTTTCCTTTTTAAAAAAATCAATTTTTAATGGCTTTGGCACTTTTCTCTCATTTTTTTTGAGAATTTGCTGGTTTAACCTGTTTTTTTTATTTAAATAGTCGTAGACGTTTTTCGAAATGCTGAGAGGTCTCATATTCTTCCAATTGAGAGATAGCCAAACTTATTCAAAACAGTCAGTTTTCAGCCGTTAGTTTTAAAGTTTACGATAAAATTTGCTCTAAATTTTTTTAAAATTTTTTGATTTAATGTACTTCTTCTTGTCAGCTTTTAATTGTTCTCATCAATGAAAAGAACCATTAACTTTCTTGTGGTCCAACCGTTAATTTGTGCATTTGTTTTTTTTTCATAACTGATGTTTTTTTTTGGGACAATATACGTTTTCTTAAAGATTTTTCGATTGGTCAATATTTCTTTTTCTTTTTCGCTTCTTTAAACACATTCGCGTTGATAACAGATCCCACTGTTTTCCAAATTAGGCCAAAGTGAGAATTTTCAGTCTTTTAGTATACTTTTAACTGGTTTAGTAAAACTATTACTTGAATTAAAAACAAAAATTTCAGGTATTATCTACTAATTTTCTGCATCTTTACTCCCTTTTTTGCTTAAACTTTCCAAGGACAGGTCCTTTTTGTTTCCTATGGACTCTTTAGTAAGTTATCAAATATATTCTAGTTAAAAACTCACGGTTCTTAAGACGTTTAAAACTATCTGGTTTTAAAATATTGATTGAGTTTTGAACTTTGCTTCATTATTTCTTCTTTTTGTCGACTTGCTACCTAGTCTCAATAAGAGAAACTCCCATTTGATTTTTAGTTGAAAAAAAGTAAATTTGTTTGGTAAAGCTTTTATCAGATTGTTTTTTAACATTGTTACTAGGTGCTTTTAATTTTCAGATTTAGAAATTGAGTTTTTGCCGTAAAAATTTTTTTTTCCGCTGATTTTGTTGTTTATTTTTTTCTCTTAGTCTTCTTAGTGGCAGATCTTGTGAGCGCTATTATGTGACATGGCATTCAATTACTAATTTAATTGTGTAACCATTTTTTTAAACTCGAACATCTGCTTTTGATCATCTCTTCATTTGGTTGACCATTAAGTCAAAAATATAGATGAGCTCGGGTTGGAACATTATGTTCAAACGTACATAACCGAGCCTCCTTGTTGTTTCATTGTTTAAACGGTAACGAAATAACTAAATGCAAATAACCACGTTTATTTCAATTAAATTCGATGTGATTTTGTCCTAATATGTGAAAGCTGTGAATTTTTGTACGAATTGCAAGGAATTTCATGAGTTTTCTTTAATTCGTTCCTGTTCAGCAGGAACACTATTAAGAAAAGAGTTTGGATTCGACAAGTGCAGGTTGGAAACTTGTTGGTTGACTGGCTTATATTCAAAATTTATTTTGTATCCTAGCGACATTTTTGGACTAAGAATTTGGCAAATTTGGGATAACAACCTCAACAGCGCAATCATTTTTTCTCTAGCACGGGTTGATGGATCAGATAAGTTTTGAGAACCTACTTTAAATTTCAACCAATATCTTTTATGTTCTTAATCAGATCATGTTTTCTTTATGTAGATTTCCTTTTGTATTTATATTGGACTGCACTTGCACTCATGGCCGGCGTAGTTTTCCTTTGTGGACATGTAGGGACATGTTTGGGTTACTCAATTTCACTACACAAGTTTATTGAAATACACCTTTACGGACATTGGCCATGTACTGTATAAACTAAATACGCCATCAGCTGCATATCACATTAATCTTGTATCACTTCAAATCATAAACTTTAATCGCTGAAGTTTGTTATCTTTTTTATTGGATCTAACGTCTTTTGTTGACCCACTACCCCCCCCCCCCACCACCACCACCACAGGGTTTCATTTTAATTATCCTATATTGTTTAGAGGCGTGTTGTGATGGTCAAACAGAGGAATACAGTGAGAATGGGTTGAACAACAGAGACATGATGCCTGTTGAGTACTTTGACCTCCTAGCCGACTACACTAATGACTCTCTACAAATCAACTATTACAAGGTAAACATAGCTCTGTAGGTCATGACTTCAAATAAGGTCAGGGTCTATCTTGCACCATTTAATATCTTTCCGAACTCATACCCAGAACATCTTAAAACCATTGCAAGAGCGTTCTATAGTTCTTGGATGAGTGCATGGCCAGCATAGTTGGATTCTAGTACGATCACCTGTTTATGTCAGTCTTGAAGGAATGTCTAAATTTTTTTCAAATTAAAATTATAACACTAAACTTGTTGAAGTTAACACGTTTTTTTTTATTTTTAATTCAACTTCTTCTTCAACTGTTTAAATTTACATATACTTCCCAGGTTGACGTCCCAGACGGAAGCAAATATGTCCAGACCGTCCTAGACGGAAAGTTCCTAAGTCCAGGCCGTCACAGATGGAAAGTGACTTTGTCCAGACTTTCGTGCGTTCACCAGATTTTCGTGCGTTTATGTCCACATTTCCGTGCGTTCATCTTCGGTCTGGACAAACTTGCTTCCGCCTGGGACCTCAACCTGGGTTTGCAGCAGACGAAAATACAGAATGTGTATTCTCAAGCATTCTCGACCAATCACAGACTGATATAACCCAATGGTGCGTACCATTGACTCCGGTGATATATATTACCACCGATATAATTGAATTTTACCTTCAGTGTTTCCCAGAGATTCGTTATTCAGATGGATTTAGGTGAGTCTACTTCGCGCGCAGAAATAAGTAGCGCTAACTATATACCCCATAAGGCTGAAAAAGGAGCCCAACTAGGGTTTGCCTTAACTTTCATTAACTTCAAGTTCAATAAAGTCTTCCCAGGATGAAGTGCGCGAACCAACCAAGCCCTGATCAGATTGATTTGGGTCGCGCACGGGGGGTAGAGCGCAACCACTCCACAAAGTCTGGCATCACTGTCTACAGTCTGGAAAGTCTGATCAGAGACCCGCACAGAGTCTGGATAGTCTAATCAGTGCGTTGTCTAGGGTCCCAGTGTCTGGATAATTTTGTGGAAAATCTGAACAGAGTGCTTTCGAGAGTCTTTTCGGTCTGATCAGAAAGCTTTCCAGAGTCAGGAAAGTCTGATCAGAACCAAAATTTCCAGCTGAAAAAACGGCCAGTCCCTCAAAAAATGATGATATAGTTAAACGCCGTGGGACTGTTTTTGGAAGAGCACTTTCCAATTTCACTTGATGATTATCAAAGACCACGCCAAAGACAAAGTTTTGATAATTGTTGTTGAGCTGAAAACATTTTTTGTTTCAAACTAATATTTTTTCTGAAAATCTCAAAATTCATATCCATAAAATGATGTATGTATTTCTAAAAAAGATATCTATTATACCAATGATTACTGCTACTTCAACAGTTAAAAGTGTCAGTCAGGGTACAGCCAATGCGCGACCGAAGTAGGTCTGGCACCCACAGTGCGCGACCAAAGTGGGTCTCTCACCCAGTGCGCGACTCAAGTTGGTCTAGTACCCTCAGTGCGCGACTCAAGTCTGTCTGATCAGAGCCATTTTTGGTTCGGATCGGCTGATCAGAACCGGTTTTGGTCTGGGTAGTCTGATCAGATCTGGCTTGGGTCGCGCACCTCATCCTGGGTTGAGTTTACTTTTTTCAAAGAAATTTTATTTTGTATGACAACGTTATAACTTAAGAGTAATTATCAGAAACTTCATTTTTCCTCCAGCAAAAGACTCAATTCTTTCAGTCGACATATTACGAACCGATATGTGCAAATGTGATATCAAAGGTGGGCTTTGGACCCCCACCACTTATCCGAGATCACGCTTCACTCATAGCCGGAGGGAGACCTTTTGCTGTTATCACCCGTGAAACGTCTGGGCAAATGCTTCCAAATGTAGGAACACATCTTTTCGCATCCGAAGAAGAGTTGCAGAGGAAATTGAATTTGTTCTGGTTTAAACAGATTGTGATTTGCAAAGAGAAGCCTTGGATCTGTGGAAGAGATATCGATGAGATTCTATAATGGCGTTCGTCAGTTACAAACTAACACAATGAATAACAACTGATTGCTGCATCGTGACTTAATAAATTCTTTCTTCTCTGTTTCTGAATGACTTTTAAACAAATCCCAAAAATTTTATACATCAGTAGGCTCCAATTTAGTTTCTCAGTTAATTTTTCATTTACAGTTTTTCTTCAGGTCGGCACAGCAGATGAAAATCTATTGAGAGACTTTCTCCTATGATAATTATCTGCTGTACAAATTTGCATTCCCAAGTCATTCACAATTTACATTTCAGTGTTAATTGGCTGCAATTAAAAAAATGCAAAAAAGCAAAGTTGTTTTATATTCAACTTCGTATTGAGTCAGTGTTCCAAATAGAAGCATGTTATTGTGCTCGAACGCTGAAACAAATAGCTCTCTATAGCTTCTGAAGGCTTTAAAATGAACATACAGTTCAGCCTTGACAGGTGACAAGTTCGGTGACTGTTTTGTGAACTAATGCGCATTATATGATAGATTAAACCACTGGGTTTTAAGTAGCAGTAAAAAAGCCTGTATTTTAACGGGAGGGACCTGTCCCCCCGTTACAATACCGGCATGGCCTTTTTTAAGTGCCCTTGTCGAAAACTTGTAAAATGTTTCGAAAATTTTGTTTCTCGTGGTTGGCAAAGAAATTTTCGGATATTTTGTTTCTCGTGCTTGTAATTTTTTGTGAATTTGGTGTTGTGAGAGTGGTGGAACTGGTAAAATTTTAGGAAAAAAGTTGGTGTGGTGAATGAGTGAAACTTGTAATATTTTTTCAAAAATTTTGCGATTTTTTTAAAAAAAAATCCGAATCCTTTTTCTAGTCCAATGAGACTAATGAATGACTGAAAAGCGAAAGTGACTAACCTGATGGAATACTGAGGTAAGGGAAGAAAAAAGATAGTTTAAATTTGATAAGTTTTTGTTCCAATGTAAGAAATTTAATAGTTTTGCGAGTCTGAGAGCGCACAAGTGGTATTAATTTCATAGGTTTTATTGCCCTTATGTTTGAACTAATAAGTAAGTGCGAAGTAAGTAAATTGGAAGTTTATTGAATTTCAAGCTTGAAGAGAAGTTTCAAGTATAGTTTCGAACAGAAAAAGCGCATGAGAATGAATGGGGGACAAAATATCGTGAAAATTGACTGAAAAATTGAAGAAATTGGGGTCTAAAATTTGTCTGAGAACTGGTTAAAACGTAATTTTATGGCTTCATTACTGTGTCGGGAAAAGCTCGTTATGGGGGCCAATTGAATTTTGGTGAAATTACCGGTTGAAAATATTCTGAATGGAGCGCTTAAAGAGTATTTTTGAAGTTATTTTGCGCCAAAAACACAAAATTTTGAAAAAAAAAGGGCAAAAATTGCTGTTTTTTGGTGGTGAAAAGTTTTTAAAGATTGTTTTTCGACGCCAGCAAGCATTTTTATACAATTTAAAAAATGTTTAAAATATGGTAGGAGAAATACTGTTAAGGAATCGGGTTTTTATTAAATATTATATAGTGATAACTTGTAACTAAACCTTTTGTATTTTTTGATGAAAAAAGACCAAAAATATGCAAAAATAGGTAATTTTTGAGGTAAGAATGTAGAATAAAATGTTGTATGCTAGTTATAATGGAATCGGCAGCAAGGTTTTATAAGGTGAAAGTTTGTTCGAACAATTTATGATGAGTAATTGGGTGTTGCTTGCATGTTACTTTTTGTTGATTATTTGTTTTTTTTGGCATTTTTCGACAAAAAAGTGAAAAAATTTATGTATCTTGGGCAAAGAAAGTAGAATAAAGTGCCTACTTTTATAGTTGCAGTACCCAAGTTTTTTCTACTATGTAGTGAAGTCATTCATGATCACTTCAAAGAAGTCTTCATAGAAACATAAATGGGTTAATCGACGGGAAAATTGTCAAAAATCATGCCCTTTTGTTCTTAATCTCTCGCACTTTTTTATCCACAATTTTAGCACAAATAATATAAATGACCTTGTACATTGAATACTGTAGAATTGGACGTCAGCTATGTTAGCCGACTGCTCTTTTATAACATTTGGTTCGCAAAATAGAGATAGTTTTAACAGAAAAACATAAAAAGTAACAAAAAAAAACATATATTCAGCACCCAGTTAATCCCTATTATATGTTTTTCCAAGCTGTTAGATGAATAAAATTCAATACCATTTGCGTTTGAACTAAGATTCATCACTTTATTTAACATTCTTTGCCCCAGAAACATCAATTTTTTCACTTTCTTTTCAAAAAATGCCGAAAATTAACAAAAATTTAACAAAAAAGTAACATGCAAGCAACACCTATTTGTTCATTTTTAATTGTTCGAGCAAACTTTCACCATATAATACTTTGTTGCCCAATCCATTAAAACTGGCATAGAACATTTTATTCTATATTCTCACATCAAAAATTACCAATTTTTGCACATTTTTGGTCTTTTTTCATCAAAAAATTCAAAAAATGTAGGTACAAGTTATCACTAAATATTATTTAAAAAAAAACTCAATTCCTTAACAGTATTTTTTCATTTTTTCAGTCAATCTTCACTTTATTTTGTCCCGCATTCATTCTCATGCACTATTTCAGTTCGAAACTCTATTTGAAACTTCTCTCCAAGCTTGAAATTCAACAAACTTCCAATTTCCTTACTTCGCACTTACTTGTTAATTCAAACATATGGTTAAAAAAATCTACAATATTAATAACAATTTTGCGGTCACAAATTTCTTGTATTGGAACAAAAACTTATCAAATTTTAACTATCTTTTTTCTTCCCTTACCTCAGTATTCCATCAGGTTAGTCACTTTCGCTTTTCAGTCATTCATTAGTCTCATTGGACTAGAAAAAGGATTCGGATTTTTTTTAAAAAAATCGCAAAATTTTTGAAAAAAATTATCCAAGTTTTACTCATTCACCGCACCAACTTTTTTCCAAAGATTTTACCAGTTCCACCTCTCTCACAACATCAAATTCAAAAAAAAATTACAAGCAAGAGAAACAAAATTTCCGAAAATTTCTTTGCCAACCACGAGAAACACAAATTTCGAAAAATTTTACAAGTTTTCTACAAGGGCACCTAAAAAGGCCATGCCGGTATTGTAACGGGGGGACAGGTCTCCCCCCCCCCCCCCCCAGGTTAAAAAACAGGCATTTTTACTACTACTGTTTTATCAGGCTGTTTCAAGAAAATGATACACTAGGTGATAAGCGTGGATATTTTAAATTCTGATTTTGTAAGTTTGTGCAAAATTGAAAATTATCCTTGTATTATCCACTATGCCTATTTTAAGAAGAGTGAAAATTAATAACAATATTTCGACACGCTTATCTTATCCAAGCTCAGTGTTTTCCAGTTTAGCTTCTTGGCCGCGTATGAGTTGCATAGTTTTCACCATCTGTTACCAAGTTACAAACTGTCAGCTACAGCTAAGCAGAAATGGAAAAACCTAATTGGTCATTAATTGCATTAAAGTTCATCGCACTGTCAACTTCAATCCATATGAAAACATAAGAAATTGAGCTTTGGGCTATTTGAAGACGTGTTTGCATTAAATTTTGCGCTAAAATAGATTTTCTCTACGTTAAAAAGAGATTAAAAACTCTTTTGTCCTCACAGTTAACGTATCACATCTCGGCGAGAAACACAATGGGAAAATTGAAAGGAGACAATAAATTAGAAATGCATTACGTCGCCAATCATACATTTTTAGCAGGCAAATTTGCTTGCTAATGTCAGCGTTGTCCACTCCCCCATCTTTTAAGATTGGTCGTTATAGGCTTTGGTGTACAACAATGACAGTGGGGTAAACAATTGCAAATTTACTCAAAGTTGGGAATATCGTCACTGATATCCACGATTGGTTATTTCCTATCTATTTGAATTGAAATTTGACCATATTTCTTCCACGCGAGACATGGTGACAAAATGTAGTCAGTCGTGTTCGCAAACGCGGACTCTGCTGAATTTGTAGGAGTGGCGACTTAATATGGATTTCTCTCCATAATTTTGTCTCCGGTATTGCTCGGGCTTTCCACTTTTAGTCTGTGTCTTCTTTTCTATATTACATGAAATGGCTGTTTTGTTAAACATTTTTACGCTTACGTCAAAATTTGGGAAGAGTGAATATCAAACTGACCTGACAGACTACTCCAGCAAATATTTGCCGGGTTAGACTCAGATTTGATGAAAAGCGCTTGATGTTAGTATTTTCTATTCTTACAAAAAGATTCCATACACAAAGATTATATACGCAAAGGCGGTACTGTCTTCACAACTGAACTTATAGTTGGAAATTTTGTTGCTTAAAAATGATTCGACGCCCTTGAAAATAGTAGAATGAGCACCGTGCAAAAAGGAATGGATTGTAAATATTATGAAATTTTGGTTTGTTTGTAAAATTTGTAAATTATATATTGATGTTTAACAATTTTGTTATATATATATATATATATATATATATATATATATATATATATACCCTGGCCTAGGCCTCGACATATGAAAAGACTGTAAAAGTCTAGTAGGGGGCCAGTATTGACTACAATTACACGGTCGAGCTTCCTAGTTAAAGTCGAGCTAATATCTTTTCATGGGACGAGCTAATCTTTTCATAACGAAGAAAGTCCAGCTAAGGTATTTTCATGGGTCCATCATTAGTCATTTCATAACCAACAAAGTCGAAGTAAGGTCTTTTCATGTGTCCACCATTAGTCTTTTCATAAGTCTGTTTTTTCTGTCAAAATTCAAAGTTTTTTGTTTTTTTTCCTGCTTCTGTACATAGAGAAACGGAACCGGAGCTAGACTACATAGCTTTGCACCAGAGCAGTCCAACTTAAGAATCAGTTGGAAAACTGCTAAAAGCCTTAAGAATTTAGCCAAATCTTAAGATAAAGAGTTATTGCAGCTTGAGTATATTACCACATTATTTGATTCAATGAAGCCAGCTAGCTTATGTGTATTGGTGCTAGTCCTATTAGCCATGACAAAATTTTGGCGTTATTTTGTTTGTTTTCCATTCCAAATTTATGAGCTATATTTTTTGAAAAAAAAATGCAAGTTTTTGAGGGATTTTTTTGAGTCGTAAAAGGTGAAGGAGCGTACATGCTGACTACATTATATGCAATATTGCACGTAAAACGTTAATGGCAAAAAAGCGGACTTATGAAAAGACTAATGATGGACCCATGAAAAGACTTTAACTCGAATTTGTTTGGAGTTATTGAGTCGAGCTTAATTCCAGCCCAAATTTTGGGTCAAGCCAAAGACTTTTGTAAAATTTTAGGTCAAGCTAAAGTCCAGAATGTCCTAAACTCCAGATACAATCTTTTCATAGCTCAAATGAGTCAAGTATTGTCTTTTCATAGTACATTTTGGTCGAGCATTGTCTTTTCATAAGTCTGTACCCAGACCTGGGTATATATATATATATATATATATATATATATTTCAATAATTATTCAAAAATTAGAAATATATTTGGCAAATGACTAGGGGTTAAACGGATTTCACTTAAATTCTGTTCTGGAAACGCGATGCAATTCTAGCCTTTAAATAAGCTATTTTGACATCTAATAGATACAAAAGTTGTGTGATACAGTGACCTTTTTGCTTTCGCCCCAAAATTTTTGGGAATCATTTTTGTCACTCAATCCCCATACAAAGTTTAGTTCTCTAATTCTAATCGAACGAGAATCTTCCATTACAATTACAAAATTTCTTTAGGTGTCAAATAAAGTCAATTTCGGATCTGTCAAAACTTGTCAGAGATAATGTCCAGTAGTTAAGAAATTAATATCTCCGCGTATAACTGAATTCACTTAAAGTTATATACGTGTTACAACAGGTACAACTCCTTATAAAGTACTAACTATAAATAATATTTATTTAATAGCTGCATCGATTCAAATTTAGATTCATACTTATAAGCTTTGATTATTTGAGGTTATATTATCGTTCCCAAAAGTGGAACAGGTATTTATTCACCTTCATTTAGAGTAGAATTCCCACAAAATTTGTCAGTTCGTGATTGTCATATTAATTTATTGGTTAGATCTTGTATAGCATAAATGTTAACCTGTGAGATAGCTGTAGAAAAGAAAAGCTTCTAAAATTGGATCAATTTTTGGTTTTGTTCGATATTCGTTTTCTACAAAACTTAAACATTTTACTTTCGTTTGAGATTATAGTTCTAGCTCGACGGCAGTTTTTGCGTATGCATTTATAATAAATATACGCGTGTTCTTTTCGTTTACTTATTTAGTTCAATCAAATTGAAAGCATGCTTGTTGTTTTGTTTTTTTAACTAGTTCACCTGTTAAACTGAAGAAAGAACATTATCAAACTTGCAACTCGTTCAATGTTATCAATACTGCTTTATAATTTGTCATCCCCGCAATTTGACCTTTTTCAATTAAAACTTAATATTGAACTTCTTTTTTTCTGGTCGGTGACTATTATCTCATTAGTTACTAAAAACACGAATTGAATGTCGAAGTTGTACATAACATCAGAAAAAAAGCAATACTTTGGGAAACTGCACTGTTCAGTATAGTTAGATTTTTTCAGAAGAACATTCTATTCCCGAATACATTTTTCTATTCTTTTTGAATCTTTGATCTTAAACTTTATGTAAACATTCATTGTAACTGAGATAGTCGCTGATTCGTTGAACACCAGAGACTGGTCGACAATGTCAACGAGCAATTTCACAAAGCTACCTCACGATGACTCGGCTTCAGATAATCTTGGCAAGCCGTCCAGTCAAGCCCCGATCATTAGCCCGAACGAGCAGTCGTCCAAGCGGTACTCCAGAGTACCCTCCGAGGTATCCGAATCGGATCACAAGTCTTCCAGATCCCAATCCTCTGCTTCCTCGTCAGACAGTGAAGGAGATGCAGTTGCGGGTCAAATTGAAAGCGAGAGAAACGGGGTTTTATCTGTTCACAACTTGAGCTACACAGTGACGATAGGGCCTCCTTTCAAACGCAAGACCAAGGTAAAAGATTCTCTGCCATACCAGGATGAGTTCAAAGTACAAGTCTTTTCAGTAAATAATTCCCAGCAAAAATATTTTTCTTTAACGAGGTGAATATTTAATTAGTGTTAATAGTATAAACTGTTAGTGTTTGTTCTAGTATTAGTAGAAGTCTCTTATTCGCCTAGCAAATTATTACTATTTATTATTCAGTTTTTATTTCTAAATCAGGACAAAAGAATTCTTTGTTAATTCTTTCTAAAGATTCTTTGTTAATATGTGGTCTAAGCAAGCGAATCTAGTGCAAAAATATACCAGCAGTAGAATTGGTGAAGCATCTCTTGTGTGCCAACAACCGTTACTCAAATTGTCTGAATTAAGGTCTAAATTTGGGTATCTTTTATAACCGACGCTGTTTTTGTCTGTTCCTATGAGCTTTGTCATATAAAGGCCATGGCTGCGTAAGCCATGTAAGCGTGCACAGCTTCTTGTGAAGCTTACTGTCATCACAATTTTTTAAGTTGTTATCTCGATCAGCCGATTATTTTGTCTTATAATTTTTTCTGTTCAGGAATAATTCACCATATGACTAGAAAAAAACAAAGAGTTTGTCTAAGATGGCCTTAAGTGGCGTTTTTTTCGATTCCAAATTTTCTAATAATTGACCAAACTTTCCATTAAATAATTGGATTTGTTTTGAGCAAGAGAAGCTATGCTCTAAAAAAAATTCATTTACTAATTTCAAATTCTAACTAAAATGTGTCACCATTTTTTATATGACATTTTGTAATTTTTTGTTTTTGCTAAAATTTTCATAAACATTGCTGGCCTTTTCTTTTCCTGTTTCAATGCTGGAAAATTAACAATTTTGGTTGTTTAGAGTTACTTCTTCTGTTGATATCAGAGTTTTCTCAACTTTTTCGAGCCGTCTGAAAACCAGCAAGAAATCATGTAATTATTTTGTAATATGCTCACATCCCGGGATGACCACCATAAATGTTTCTCAGAAACCATACGTAAGACATGTATGGTTGTATGGCTTCTTTGATACCATACATAAGACCATACAAAAATTTCAAGGTGATCTCAAATGACGTCTTTTGGACCATGTAGTACAACAAATATATCGTACTTGCCATTGGCCTTCAACAAAAAAAAATTTTCTATGTTGCCTTGGATACCATATCCAAGACCATAGACTTTTATGGCCCATCCAAGATCATAAAACTTTTTTTGTGCAACATCTTTTTTTGACACAAAAATGATTTTAACAACTTCCTATGCGAATTTCAGACGATAAAAATGGATATTTAAAAATTTCTTCAGAAAAAAATTTTATGGTGTCTTGGATACCATATCCAAGACCATGGACTTTTATGGCCCATCCAAGATCATAAAACTTTTTTTGTGCAGCATCTTTTTTTGGCAAAAAATGATTTTAATAACCTCCTCTGCGGGTTACAAACGATTAAAATGGAGATTTAAAAATTGGTTCTGAAAATTTTTATGGTGTCTTTGATACCATATTCCAGACCATAGACTATTCTGGCCCATCCAAGATCATTAAACTTATTTTGTACAACCTAATTTTTTGGCTCAAAAATGCTTATCACCGCACCTCATGCGGGTTTCAGGTAAACAACTTGAAAGTACTAGACAAACTCATGAATTATAATTTATGGTTTCTCGGATATCATCTCCAAGACCATATACTTTTATGGCTCCTTCAATATCATAAAATTATCTTCCAAAAGCTTTTAACAAAATCAATGCCATTTTTCATATATTGTGCCATTTTTTCGTCAATTTTGCTTCAATTTCTGTAATCAGTCATGCATTCAGTATTAGCTGAGCTCTTCTTAAACCTTGGTTAACCTTTTCAGCATGTTCTTTTGATGCAAGTCAAAATTTTCCGTTTTTTTTATTTTTGTAGTTGGAGTGTTTAAATTTCAATGATACGTCCTTCTCCCTATTTAATTTGCGCTTTCTACATCTATTTCTGTCCGTGAAGCGAATTTTACTGATGGTTATTGTTAATTCAACAATTTTTCATTTCTGACAATTTCAACAAATTTCTGTGTGTGTGTTGTTTTTTTGTCAAACTAATCAAAAAATCATAGCCTCCATGGCGAGGTGCGAATTTGTTTCCGCCTCCCCATGAAGACTTGCAGTGACCTAAGCTACTCCCACAAACACGTTAGCATGGCTGTTCTACTCAGCTATACTTGATTTCTGCAGATTTGGATCTGTGCTTCTAGCTCAAAAAAATAGGTACACTTGAGTAATTTGCTGATATCTTCCAAAGTACTCTATCAAATTTTTTGGGCGGAAAATCATTTTTCTGATGCTGTAATTTTCTTGTTTTTGCTGTTTAGGTGCTTTCCTAAGTCGCCGTGGTGAAAAAGTTATTCACTATTAAATTTTAAAAAGTCACCAATAATGAGATTTTGGTGTTCTCTAAAAACGGGTACCCCAGAAAACCAGAATAAACCTAAATATTTTGGTTCACTGCATTCCCCTCTTATTGGGGAGGATACCCATATATATTTTTAGTTTGATTTTTTGGAGTTGAGTTGGTCAATTTTTGCTCTGCATGCGCCGAACCTCGATTTTCGGCCATGTTCGGCTAATTCGGCGGTGACATAAAGTTGAAAGTTTTTGTGTCAAGATTAAACATTACAGTGTTTTAGACTGCTCAGTTAATGGGGAGTATCACTATTTACTTAATGTACCATTTTTTCCCACGTTTTGATGGTGCATTTTAGCGATACGTGAAACTTGGTAGTCAAAATAGGTCATTTGACCAAATGAATGACTTTTTTGCAATTGAACAAGTTATCGGGCGTGCTTTTTGTGTTTTCTGAACAGTATTTATGTTCTTGAAGCTATTTGTATTAATTGATGGGGTTAACTCAACAATTTTTCATTTTTCACGATTTCATCAAATTTCTGTGAATGTTGTTTTATGTCAAAATCATAACCTTCATGGTGAGGTGGGAAATTTTTGACCGTCTCCCCATGAAGGTTTTCCATGATCCAGAACGTCGAAGTGCACCAGGACGTCGAATCGCAACCACAAACACGCCGGCAACTCTGTTTCACGTTGTTTTACGTCAGTTCCGGAGATTTTGGGCTTTGTTTTAGCCCAAAAAATGGAGTACAAAACAGTATTTTGTTAATATCTGCTAAAGTGCCGGACCAAATTAAACGGGAGTAGTCGCATTTTGTTAGCACTAAACTCTTCTTGCTTGCAGTGTTTAGTTGGTTTCTCAAATCGTCCTAAACAAAAACTTATTAATGTTTAAATTTGAAAAAAGTCGCAATTTCGGGCTATGTTGAGTGACCCAAATTTCGCTACAACAAAGCACAAGCTTTACCCAACAAATCTTAGTGTATTATAGTCCTCAATTAGAGGGGAGTATCCCCAAATATACTTTGCATAGTAGTTTTTGCAATTGAGACAGTCAAATTTGGCTCTAAATTTGGTGACCTCGCTTTTTTGGTCAATTAGCATTTTTGTTACGAGCTGATTGTTTCAGGATGAATATTTTCTTTCAATTTATTTTGATCTTGTGCTTCAATCACAGCCTTCAGGGAAAAGAAAGCCAGGTAAATAAGAATAGTTGCAACAGATATCCAGGCAAAATCTGCATTTGCGGAGGAAACAACTTGCTTTATCACATTGAGAAAGGAATTTAAGTTTGTACTTTTTCGAATTTCCCATTCAATTTTTGACCAAAACGAGTAATTTCTGGCATAATTTGTTGCTGTTAGGACATTCTTCCCTGGAATGGCTAGTCACAGTCCTGAAGATATTCATCAGAACAGTTATTCAATGTTGAAAGCGGAAAAACAAAAAATTTTTTCTCAAATTTTATGGCTTAAAGGTGTTTTGCGCAATTGAACAAGTTTTTGGGCGTGCGTTTTATGTTTTCTAGACACTATTTAGGTTGCTGAAGCTAAATGTATCAAATAATGGCATTAATTCAACAATTTTTCTTTTTTCACGAGTTCATCAAATTTCTGTGGATGTTGTCTTATGTCAAAACACACAAAACATCATAACCTTCATGGTGAAGTGGGAAATTTTTTACCACCTCACGATGAAGGTTTGCCGTGACCTAGACCGTAGAAGTGGACCAGAATTACACCCACAAATACGCGGGGAACGCTGTTTCACGTTGTTTTACGTCGGTTCCGGAGATCATGGGCTTCGATTTAAGCCCAAAAAATGGGGTACAGAACAGTATTTGGTTAATATCTTCTAAAGTATTGAACCAAATTAAACGGGAGTGGCCGCATTTTGTTGACACTGAAACCCTCTTGCTTGCAGTGCTTGCTTGTTTTCTCAAATTGTCCTAATCAAAATGTTATTAATGTTTAAATTTGAAAAAAGTCGAATTTTTGGCCCAAAATGAGTGACCCAAATTTCGGTATAACAAAACACGAGAGTTACCCAACAAATGTTAGCGTTTTAGAATCCTCAGTTAATGGGGAGTATCGCCATATATATTTTATATGGTATTTTATGTAGTTCAGACGTTGAACTTTGGCTCTGAACAGCGGTAACCTCGCTTTTTTGGATATTTGGCAGGGTAAAAGCTGGCAACCATCCAAAAGCTCAACCTAAGAAGTCTAAACGGAAACGAGATGCTGGAAAATCTTCTGATGTGAAATCGTCAAAAAAGATCCGTTTTGACGACTCTTTGGGAGAAGTGGCGAGACATTGTGAACCACTAGTCACGTTGGGAGCCACTTTGACGCCTCTTGAGGTTTTTTACACTTGAGTTAATGTTTTTTTAGTTTAGTTGAACAAACCAAGTTTTCCTATTAATCAATAATTAATGATAGTCGAAAGATATTTCTTCGAACGTGTTTCATTGTACATTTTGGAAATCTATTCGCTTTAGAGCTCCAAGACGGTTCCGGAGAAGCTTCTCACAGATCTTGTGGAAAGCTTGACAGGAAGTTTCAAACAAGTATTAGCTACACAGGAGGAGCACGCACGGAAGATGGCGAAAGAAAACCAACTAATGAGATCAAAACTGATTTTCGTATTGAAACAAGCCAGGAGTTCTAGCTCTTCCACTTCGTTGTCGACAGTACCAATTCCCGTTCGCGATGAGGGTGATCCATTGTGGTTCGGAAAATTGGACTTGATGACGCTTGTTCCAACTGGTGGGCCTTCTTCTTTTGGCAGGGCTCTCGGTGCTGCAATGTTCGGTGAAGAGGATAAATGCCAGCACATAAACTTCCGCATAGGACAAAAAGTGTTGAAATCAAATGCCCGCAAGCCATGCAGCAAACCAGTCGAAGATGTTTTCAGGCAATGCGTTGCCCGTAATTTTGTCGACAACGCTGAGGCAGCAACTGAAATGGCAATTGGAGGCGCTAATCAATATCGCATCGAGATGCGTCAAAAACATCCATCTAAAATTTCAAACGAGGCTAAGGAGAATATTCCGCCGTCCGAATAACCAAAACTTCCTGAAATAAATTTAAAATAGGAGGACGTTTTGATCTGATCATTTTTTGACGCCTAACTTTCAATGTCTTGTGTTGCTGTTTCTTTCCTTATTTAGATGTTCTGAGAAGAGTTCTTTCTTTATTCCACTTTTACATGTTTTGCATCAATTTGTATCAGAACTTTTGAAACTGATGAGTGGTGTAATTCATCAGCTCTTTTGTTACGGAGTAATGCCCTGATTTTATTATTCCTGCCTCTCCTGCTTTCTTATTTTTATCAAGTTTTGTTCTTTCTTTTGTTTAATTTATAGTTTCCTGATAGGTTTTCTGGTCATTTAGTGGGGCTTCTGGTTTTGTTTAGACTCGTCCATAGCTCTTGTTTTTCCATTACTGATTGGTGGGCTAATAACTGTCGAGTTTCAATCGCTGCATAATTTTTCAGAGGCATGTCTCAATCAAACAAGAGTCGGGTTTTTACTGACAACGAAGGTCTCAGCTCTGATGCTTCACCTCCAGTAGAAAAGAAAAGAAAGAAAATTTCTCGTAGCAACGACAGCGAGGGAGAGAACTGTGACGCAGTTATGGATAATGGGGGTGGGGTACTTGCCAATGATAAACGTTCATTGCAGCAAATTGGTGCTGGTGCTAGTCGTAAGAAGCCTGACTCAAATCGATGTCCTGATGATGAAGACAAAAATGCGAATGCTTTGGAGACCACAACAATAATGAAACAAGTCTCACCAGGGGAAACTCCTATTTCAAAAGATCTGGAGAAACCTGATGCTTTAACTGCCTATCCAACGATAACATCACTTCAAGACAGCATTAAGAGTATGCTTACCAAACACCAGGCCCGATTCAAGTCCATTAGAAACAATGGGAGAGCATCAAACCTTGAGTTCCTTGGTTCTGAAGAGCATTTTCTTTTTGGAGAGAGTCTTTTTGTTGACAATAATCTGTCGGCTGAGCCAGTATTTGTGAATGGAAAGGACTGTATGCAGTTGCCAGCTGGAAAAGAGCCATTCAAATTCGGAGGAGAACTGGGCAAATTCATTTTCGGCAAAACCCGTGACTGCCGGTTGATCACGCATATGATAGGTCCCAAACGGATTCACAGCGACATGCGCTCCATAGTTTCACACGATCTTGAGACAGCTTTTGAAAGTATGTTTCTGATAAGCTATTATATTTATTCTCCAATTTTAAATACAATCACTCAAAAATGAAAAACTTTCCTCGGGGGGTATTAAAAAGGTCATTAATTTGATCTGCTTGATTTTCTGATATAACTTTCTTTAAGCACAGAAAACAGTCTTCTTCGCAAAAGCAGAGAGCTAATCAATTACATAGCATGCCTATTAGTTTTTGGACTATATTTTGTTTTGTTTAGAAACAGTTAAAGCGAAGTACCCAAAGCAATCTGTCCTAGCTTACCGTGAGGCTAAAGCAGCTGCAAATCAGATGGGACTGGATTTGAAGAAGAAGTTCAGGAAGCAACGCACAACAGATTTAAATGCTCAGAAAAACCTTCAGAACATCTTTCCTGTTGCCCGAAAATTTTTTTCTCATGTCAGACTTAAACAGAATATAAACGACGAATGTCCGCTTCCTTGATAGACAGATATTATCTGAATATATGTCCGCATTAAACTCTAAAATTCAGTTTCTTTATATGTTTTTTTGTATTTTTTTTAAAATTGTTTTGGAATTTTTCTTCGCAAAAACTTTTCTCAAATCTGTCATTTTGCTGTCAATTTCTTTGACTTGATGTAGTATCTTGCACACTACATCAGTGCAAAAAATCCGTGAACAAAACTTTTTTGCAAAGATTGTTTGAGAAAAAGAACTTTTTGGAGAAGATTTACCAATTTATGCTTCGCCAAAAAATCTGACAAATTGGAATTTTTTTATTTGTACTTTGTTGATTTTCGTTTGTCTTTCGGGCATTCAATAACTGCTTCTTTTTCTTCTGCTAAAAAATCTTTCGATCAATTTTATTGATTCGATTGTTGACTTCAAGAGTTTTTCACAGCAAATGTTTTCAGATAAAATGCGAAAAAAGCACAAGAGCGTTATCCTTGCGCAGTGTGATGCACATGTGACAAAAGCCGTTTTGGAGGAAACAGACCGTTTTGTTGATACAATGGTTAACAAACTATCAGTGGAAGAGTACCAAGTTCTTTTGGAATCGTCTCCTCTTCATTTATTTTACGACCAATTGCTGCAAAAATGTTATCAAGAAGCAAAGAATGCAAACTTTTCCATTCGTCCGGACAGTTTTTGTGGCTATGGGTTATTTTATGGTGGTGCTGATATTCTGGAAACTAGCAAACAAAAGGACTGTTTAGAGGGTCTCTGGGCGCTGCTAGAAGTCATTGATAAAGAGGATCAACAACTGATAAAGCCAATTTCAAAATTCCAAGCCACTGAAGTTGGCAGAAAATCGAGAGTTATGATTGAAGCCGTGCGGTTTGCGAATCACTCATGCAAACCAAACTGCAAATATGACATTAAGGAAGTAAATAACAGGAAGCGTGTCATGCTCAGGCTTGTACGAGATATTTCACCTGGAGAAGAACTGACCGTTTTCTATGGGAATTCGATATTTGGTAGGAACAATTGTGATTGCTTATGCCCTCACATGGAAAGTCATTTGGTTACAGTTAATGAGAAAACGACTATAGAAAATTCTTTGTATGTAAAACCCACGAGCAAAAACGTAGCGGTTAACTCGAGATCAAATTTGACGCAACACCGTAGGCGGCTATTCGTTGATTATAAATCAAGGAAGCGCGTTAAACTTGACAGCGAACTAAGACATTTTGCATCCGATTCCTCAGATGACTACAGTTCAAAAGAAAGCAATGAAAACAGTTCCAGTGAAAACAGTTCAAACAAAAATGACACAGCCAATGAGAGAAAAACCGTTTTGAACATTGAAAACGAAAGCAGTCAAAGTGAGGTTGCTTTCAATGGCAGTTCGAGAAACTTGAACAATGAGGACATTTCAAGTGCAAGTGATGCAAACCAAAACCCAAGCTCAACTGATGTGGAAGAAAGTTTGACCGATAGCGACATAAACTCAACTACTATCTCAACTGATGATGAAGAAATTTTGGCTGATAGTGACAACGATTTAGTTTCAACTGCATTTGATGAGAAAATTGTTCCTGTTGATAATGAAAACTCAAGCTCAAATGGTCTTGCAAATGGTGTTGGGTTATCGAACAATTGTCGCTATCTAATATCTTCTCCTAATGAATCACAAGCTCCTCTCATAGTGATAAATGATGTATCCGAAATTGGGTCGCCAGAAGTTGGTTTAAATGAAAGTTCTGAGTCGACAGAGGTGGAGTAACAAGATGAATTGAGCGAAATCAGCATTCCGAACTTCAGACTGTGTGTGAACCCCATTATTGCTAAGCATGGTTCCTCTGATGCAGAGGCCAGTGATTGGATCCGACTTTTAAAGCTTACTATTAAATCTCATCAATTTCCAAGTTTCAAGTCGATTAAAAAAACTTATCACTCATCCAAACGCCACATTAGCAACTCCGTGAAAAGCTGTGCTTCGGGAGATGCGTTTTTTCTAATTTTTGCTAAGGAACTTCAAGATATTGTACAGAAAAATATTGCGACTAATTTGAAGTACGATTCAAAACGAGAGCGGTCTTCCGATTTGAAGATTCCTACTGCTATGAGTTCTAAGCAAAGATCTATCAACATATACTTGCTTATGAATTCAGATGGTGTCAGGCTGTTGAGGTCATCAGGGAAATCTTTGTGGCCAGTCTGATTTGCAGTAGCCAATTTGCCGCCAAAACTTCGATCATCTTTCAAAAATATAGTACTGGCAAGTTTATGGTTTGGATTCAAGAAACCGTCGTAGAACCAAATTTTTGAGGTAGGTTTTTTGTAATTTCGCTAAATAGCAACTTTTATGGGCTCCATAAATTACGATTTTTTAGTATATTGGGAGGGAACTTGAAAAGAAACCGAATATTGAATTTCAAAAGAAGACGGCCAGTTTGAACTTCCACGTTTTCCTTCTTGTCTCCGACTTGCCTGCAACTGCCTCGATGTCGAATATGCATCACCATCTTGCTACTTACGGCTGTACATTGTGTCTTATTGAGACAAAGTTACACGAGAAGACGAGATATTATCCATTGAAACAAACTTCAATGAGAACACCTGACGTGCATCAAAATTGTATTGAGATTTTGGAACGTCGAAACTTTACGGCTTTCAAAGGTGTTAAAGGCAGAAGTAAGCTTTTCGACATCATACCCAATTTACCACTGGCTGCAAAGATTGATGTTATGCCTCAGGTCTACTTGGGTGTTGCAAAAGTTCTACTTCATGTCATAGTTTCGAAAATAGTGAAATCAGATATTGAATCCATCAACAACATTGTTCGGAGTCTTAAAGTAAGTTGCAATTTTATTTAAAATCCGGATATTCAGTTTCAACACGCATTAATTTGTTTTTGTTCATTTATTTCAGTTGCCCAGTGAATTCAAGCGAAGAATAAGACCACTAAGTCAAATTGAGTTTTTCAAAGCAAATGAATACAGAGCATGGCTTTTTACATCGGTCCTGTACTATTCAGTTTCGCAGTTAACGAGAGACTGTATGAGCGGTTTACACTTCTCAGTTTTTCTATTCGCTTATTGATTATTTCCTCAGCATACGCCAATGATGCAGATGATTTGATTAAATCTTTTCTATCAGATTTGAAAGAGGATCACTCAGAGCACCTGTTTACGGCAAATGTCCACTCCTTGATGCATCTATCATGGCAAGTACGGCAGTTTGGACCACTTTGGACGTCTTCAGCAATGATGTTTGAGTCTGCAAATTATTTGTTTCTAATTTCTTTGCAATTTGATTTTTATTGGGTTCTTCTTCAAGTGGCAACACCCAAAGACTAGTCTCAGAGCACAACACGTGGTTACATATCACCATCCTTAATTTGGACCTAAAAGTTTTGTTTTCAATCAAAAAAATCTTGAAATATGGAAAGAGATACAAAATCCATTTTAGAGGCATGCTTCTGAAAAAAACGATTTGTAACTGATTTTGGCGATTTGCTTTTCCAGCTTAGTTACCATGCAAAACATTACAAGTCATTGACTACAAGACTGGAGACACCTTCTTTTTTGAAGTCAAAATGAACGTTGTCTGAACTCTGTTTCACGTTGTTTTACGTTAGTTCCGGAGATTTTGGGCTTTGTTCTAGCCCAAAAAATGGAGTACAAAACAGTATTTGGTTAATATCTGCTAAAGTGCCGGACCAAATTAAACGGGAGTAGTCGCATTTTGTTAGCACTAAACTCTTCTTGCTTGCAGTGTTTAGTTGGTTTCTCAAATCGTCCTAAACAAAAACTTATTAATGTTTAAATTTGAAAAAAGTCGCAATTTCGGGCTATGTTGAGTGACCCAAATTTCGCTACAACAAAGCACAAGCTTTACCCAACAAATCTTAGTGTATTATAGTCCTAAATTAGAGGGGAGTATCCCCAAATATACTTTGCATAGTAGTTTTTGCAATTGAGACAGTCAAATTTGGCTCTAAATTTGGTGACCTCGCTTTTTTGGTCAATTAGCATTTTTGTTACGAGCTGATTGTTTCAGGATGAATATTTTCTTTCAATTTATTTTGATCTTGTGCTTCAATCACAGCCTTCAGGGAAAAGAAAGCCAGGTAAATAAGAATAGTTGCAACAGATATCCAGGCAAAATCTGCATTTGCGGAGGAAACAACTTGCTTTATCACATTGAGAAAGGAACTTAAGTTTGTACTTTTTCGAATTTCCCATTCAATTTTTGACCAAAACGAGTAATTTTTGGCATAATTTGTTGCTTTTAGGACATTCTTCTCTGGAATGGCTAGTCACAGTCCTGAAGATATTCATCAGAACAGTTATTCAATGTTGAAAGCGGAAAAACAAAATTTTTTCTCAAATTTTATGGCTTAAAGGTGTTTTGCGCAATTGAACAAGTTTTTGGGCGTGCGTTTTATGTTTTCTAGACACTATTTAGGTTGCTGAAGCTAAATGTATCAAATTATGGCATTAATTCAACAATTTTTCTTTTTTCACGAGTTCATCAAATTTCTGTGGATGTTGTTTTATGTCAAAACACACAAAACATCATAACCTTCATGGTGAAGTGGGAAATTTTTTACCACCTCACAATGAAGGTTTGCCGTGACCTACACCGTAGAAGTGGACCAGAATTACACCCACAAATACGCCGGGAACGCCGTTTCACGTTGTTTTACGTCGGTTCCGGAGATCATGGGCTTCGATTTAAGCCCAAAAAATGGGGTACAGAACAGAATTTGGTTAATATCTTCTAAAGTATTGAACCAAATTAAACGGGAGTGGCCGCATTTTGTTGACACTGAAACCCTCTTGCTTGCAGTGCTTGCTTGGTTTCTCAAATTGTCCTAATCAAAATGTTATTAATGTTAAATTTGAAAAAAGTCGAATTTTTGGCCCAAAATGAGTGACCCAAATTTCGGTATAACAAAACACGAGAGTTACCCAACAAATGTTAGCGTTTTAGAATCCTCAGTTAATGGGGAGTATCGCCATATATATATTTTATATGGTATTTTATGTAGTTCAGACGTTGAACTTTGGCTCTGAACAGCGGTAACCTCGCTTTTTTGGATATTTGGCAGGGTAAAAGCTGGCAACCATCCAAAAGCTCAACCTAAGAAGTCTAAACGGAAACGAGATGCTGGAAAATCTTCTGATGTGAAATCGTCAAAAAAGATCCGTTTTGACGACTCTTTGGGAAAAGTGGCGAGACATTGTGAACCACTAGTCACGTTGGGAGCCACTTTGACGCCTCTTGAGGTTTTTTACACTTGAGTTAATGCTTTTTTAGTTTAGTTGAACAAACCAAGTTTTCCTATTAATCAATAATTAATGATAGTCGAAAGATATTTCTTCGAACGTGTTTTATTGTACATTTTGGAAATCTATTCGCTTTAGAGCTCCAAGACGGTTCCGGAGAAGCTTCTCACAGATCTTGTGGAAAGCTTGACAGGAAGTTTCAAACAAGTATTAGCTACACAGGAGGAGCACGCACGGAAGATGGCGAAAGAAAACCAACTAATGAGATCAAAACTGATTTTCGTATTGAAACAAGCCAGGAGTTCTAGCTCTTCCACTTCGTTGTCGACAGTACCAATTCCCGTTCGCGATGAGGGTGATCCATTGTGGTTCGGAAAATTGGACTTGATGACGCTTGTTCCAACTGGTGGGCCTTCTTCTCTTGGCAGGGCTCTCGGTGCTGCAATGTTCGGTGAAGAGGATAAATGCCAGCACATAAACTTCCGCATAGGACAAAAAGTGTTGAAATCAAATGCCCGCAAGCCATGCAGCAAACCAGTCTAAGATGTTTTCAGGCAATGCGTTGCCCGTAATTTTGTCGACAACGCTGAGGCAGCAACTGAAATGGCAATTGGAGGCGCTAATCAATATCGCATCGAGATGCGTCAAAACCATCCATCTAACGTTTAAAACGAGGCTAAGGAGAATATTCCGCCGTCCGAATAACCAAAACTTCCAGAAATAAATTTAAAGTAGGAGGACGTTTTGATCTGATCATTTTTTGACGCTTAACTTTCAATGTTTTGTGTTGCTGTTTCTTTCCTTATTTTTATGTTCTGAGAAGAGTTCTTTCTTTATTCCACTTTTACATGTTTTGCATCAATTTATATCAGAACTTTTGAAACTGATGAGTGGTGTAATTTATCAGCTCTTTTGTTACGGAGTAATGCCCTGATTTTATTATTCCTGCCTCTGCTGCTTTCTTATTTTTATCAAGTTTTGTTCTTTCTTTTGTTTAATTTATAGTTTCCTGATAGGTTTTCTGGTCATTTAGTGGGGTTTCTGGTTCTGTTTAGACTCGTCCATAGCTCTTGTTTTTCCATTACTGATTGGTGGGCTAATAACTGTCGAGTTTCAATCGCTGCATAATTTTTCAGAGGCATGTATCAATCAAACAAGAGTCCGGTTTTTACTGACAACGAAGGTCTCAGCTCTGATGCTTCACCTCCAGTAGAAAAGAAAAGAAAGAAATCTTCTCGTAGCAACGACAGCGAGGGAGAGAACTGTGACGCAGTTATGGATAATGGGGTTGGGGTACTTGCCAATGATAAACGTTCATTGCAGCAAATTGGTGCTGGTGCTAGTCGTAAGAAGCCTGACTCAAATCGATGTCCTGATGATGAAGACAAAAATGCGAATGCTTTGGAGACCACAACAATAATGAAACAAGTCTCACCAGGGGAAACTCCTATTTCAAAAGATCTGGAGAAACCTGATGCTTTAACTGCCTATTCAACGATAACATCATTTCAAGACAGCATTAAGAGTATGCTTACCAAACACCAGGCCCGATTCAAGTCCATTAGAAACAATGAGAGAGCATCAAACCTTGAGTTCCTTGGTTCTGAAGAGCATTTTCTTTTTGGAGAGAGTCTTTTTGTTGACAATAATCTGTCGGCTGAGCCAGTATTTGTGAATGGAAAGGACTGCATGCAGTTGCCAGCTGGAAAAGAGCCATTCAAATTCGGAGGAGAACTGGGCAAATTCATTTTCGGCAAAACCCGTGACTGCCGGTTGATCACGCATATGATAAGTCCCAAACGGATTCACAGCGACATGCGCTCCATAGTTTCACACGATCTTGAGACAGCTTTTGAAAGTATGTTTCTGATAAGCTATTATATTTATTCTCCAATTTTAAATGCAATCACTCAAAAATGAAAAACTTTCATCTGGGGGTATTAAAAAGGTCATTAGTTTGATCTGCTTGATTTTCTGATATAACTTTCTTTAAGCACAGAAAACAGTCTTCTTCGCAAATCCAGAGAGCTAATCAATTACATAGCATGCCTATTAGTTTTTGGACTATATTTTGTTTTGATTAGAAACAGTTAAAGCGAAGTACCCAAAGCAATCTGTCCTAGCTTACCGTGAGGCTAAAGGAGCTGCAAATCAGATGGGAGTGGATTTGAAGAAGAAGTTCAGGAAGCAACGCACAACAGATTTAAATGCTCAGAAAAACCTTCAGAACATCTTTCCTGTTGCCCGAGAAATTTTTTCTCATGTCAGACTTAAACAGAATATAAACGACGAATGTCCGCTTCCTTGATAGACAGATCTTATCTGAATATATGTCCGCATTAAACTCTAAAATTCAGTTTCTTTATGTTTTTTTGTATTTTTTTAAAAATTGCTTTGCAATTTTTCTTCGCAAAAACTTTTCTCAAATCTGTCATTTTGCTGTCAATTTCTTTGACTTGATGTAGTATCTTGCACACTACATCAGTGCAAAAAATCCGTGAACAAAACTTTTTTGCAAAGATTGTTTGAGAAAAAGAACTTTTTGAAGAAGATTTACCAATTTATGCTTCGCCAAAAAATCTGACAAATTGGAATTTTTTTATTTGTACTTTGTTGATTTTCGTTTGTCTTTCGGGCATTCAATAACTGCTTCTTTTTCTTCTGCTAAAAAATCTTTCGATCAATTTTATTGATTCGATTGTTGACTTCAAGAGTTTTTCACAGCAAATGTTTTTAGATAAAATGCGAAAAAAGCACAAGAGCGTTATCCTTGCGCAGTGTGATGCACATGTGACAAAAGCCGTTTTGGAGGAAACAGACCGTTTTGTTGATACAATGGTTAACAAACTATCAGTGGAAGAGTACCAAGATCTTTTGGAATCCTCTCCTCTTCATTTATTTTACGACCAATTGCTGCAAAAATGTTATCAAGAAGCAAAGAATGCAAACTTTTCCATTCGTCCGGACAGTTTTTGTGGCTATGGGTTATTTTATGGTGGTGCTGATATTCTGGAAACTAGCAAACAAAAGGACTGTTTAGAGGGTCTCTGGGCGCTGCTAGAAGTCATTGATAAAGAGGATCAACAACTGATAAAGCCAATTTCATTGAAGTTGGCAGAAAATCGAGAGTTATGATTGAAGCCGTGCGGTTTGCGAATCACTCATGCAAACCAAACTGCAAATATGACATTAAGGAAGTAAATAACAGGAAGCGTGTCATGCTCAGGCTTGTACGAGATATTTCACCTGGAGAAGAACTGACCGTTTTCTATGGGAATTCGATATTTGGTAGGAACAATTGTGATTGCTTATGCCCTCACATGAAAACTCATTTGGTTACAGTTAATGAGAAAACGACTATAGAAAATTCTTTGTATCTAAAACCCACGAGCAAAAACGTAGCGGTTAACTCGAGATCAAATTTGACGCAACACCGTAGGCGGCTATTCGTTGATTATAAATCAAGGAAGCGCGTTAAACTTGACAGCGAACTAAGACATTTTGCATCCGATTCCTCAGATGACTACAGTTCAAAAGAAAGCAATGAAAACAGTTCCAGTGAAAACAGTTCAAACAAAAATGACACAGCCAATGAGAGAAAAACCGTTTTGAACATTGAAAACGAAAGCAGTCAAAGTGAGGTTGCTTTCAATGGCAGTTCGAGAAACTTGAACAATGAGGACATTTCAAGTGCAAGTGATGCAAACCAAAACCCAAGCTCAACTGATGTGGAAGAAAGTTTGACCGATAGCGACATAAACTCAACTACTATCTCAACTGATGATGAAGAAATTTTGGCTGATAGTGACAACGATTTAGTTTCAACTGCATTTGATGAGAAAAATGTTCCTGTTGATAATGAAAACTCAAGCTCAAATGGTCTTGCAAATGGTGTTGGGTTATCGAACAATTGTCGCTATCTAATATCTTCTCCTAATGAATCACAAGCTCTTCTCATAGTGATAAATGATGTATCCGAAATTGGGTCGCCAGAAGTTGGTTTAAATGAAAGTTCCGAGTCGACAGAGGTGGAGTAACACGATGAATTGAGCGAAATCAGCATTCCGAACTTCAGACTGTGTGTGAACCCCATTATTGCTAAGCATGGTTCCTCTGATGCAGAGGCCAGTGATTGGATCCGACTTTTAAAGCTTACTATTAAATCTCATCAATTTCCAAGTTTCAAGTCGATTAAAAAAACTTATCACTCATCCAAACGCCACATTAGCAACTCCGTGAAAAGCTGTGCTTCGGGAGATGCGTTTTTTCTAATTTTTGTTAAGGAACCTCAAGATATTGTACAGAAAAATATTGCGACTAATTTGAAGTACGATTCAAAACGAGAGCGGTCTTCCGATTTGAAGATTCCTACTGCTATGAGTTCTAAGCAAAGATCTATCAACATATACTTGCTTATGAATTCAGATGGTGTCAGGCTGTTGAGGTCATCAGGGAAATGTTTGTGGCCAGTCTGATTTGCAGTAGCCAATTTGCCGCCAAAACTTCGATCATCTTTCAAAAATATAGTACTGGCAAGTTTATGGTTTGGATTCAAGAAACCGTCGTGGAACCAAATTTTTGAGGTAGGTTTTTTGTAATTTCGCTAAATAGCAACTTTTATGGGCTCCATAAATTACGATTTTTTAGTATATTGGGAGGGAACTTGAAAAGAAACCGAATTTTGAATTTCAAAAGAAGACGGCCAGTTTGAACTTCCACGTTTTCCTTCTTGTCTCCGACTTGCCTGCAACTGCCTCGATGTCGAATATGCATCACCATCTTGCTACTTACGGCTGTACATTGTGTCTTATTGAGACAAAGTTACACGAGAAGACGAGATATTATCCATTGAAACAAACTTCAATGAGAACACCTGACGTGCATCAAAATTGTATTGAGATTTTGGAACGTCGAAACTTTACGGCTTTCAAAGGTGTTAAAGGCAGAAGTAAGCTTTTCGACATCATACCCAATTTACCACTGGCTGCAAAGATTGATGTTATGCATCAGGTCTACTTGGGTGTTGCAAAAGTTCTACTTCATGTCATAGTTTCGAAAATAGTGAAATCAGATATTGAATCCATCAACAACATTGTTCGGAGTCTTAAAGTAAGTTGCAATTTTATTTAAAATCCGGATATTCAGTTTCAACACGCATTAATTTGTTTTTGTTCATTTATTTCGGTTGCCCAGTGAATTCAAGCGAAGAATAAGACCACTAAGTCAAATTGAGTTTTTCAAAGCAAATGAATACAGAGCATGGCTTTTTTACATCGGTCCTGTACTGTTCAGTTTCGCAGTTAACGAGAAACTGTATGAGCGGTTTAAACTTTTCAGTTTTTCTATTCGCTTATTGATTATTTCCTCAGCATACGCCAATGATGCAGATGATTTGATTAAATCTGTTCTATCAGATTTGAAAGAGGATCACTCAGAGCACCTGTTTACGGCAAATGTCCACTCCTTGATGCATCTATCATGGCAAGTACGGCAGTTTGGACCACTTTGGACGTCTTCAGCAATGATGTTTGAGTCTGCAAATTATTTGTTTCTAATTTCTTTGCAATTTGATTTTTATTGGGTTCTTCTTCAAGTGGCAACACCCAAAGACTAGTCTCAGAGCACAACACGTGGTTACATATCAGCATCCTTAATTTGGACCTAAAAGTTTTGTTTTCAATCAAAAAAATCTTGAAATATGGAAAGAGATACAAAATCCATTTTAGAGGCATGCTTCTGAAAAAAACGATTTGTAACTGATTTTGGCGATTTGCTTTTCCAGCTTAGTTACCATGCAAAACATTACAAGTCATTGACTACAAGACTGGAGACACCTTCTTTTTTGAAGTCAAAATGAACGTTGTCTGAACTCTGTTTCACGTTGTTTTACGTCAGTTCCGGAGATTTTGGGCTTTGTTTTAGCCCAAAAAATGGAGTACAAAACAGTATTTTGTTAATATCTGCTAAAGTGCCGGACCAAATTAAACGGGAGTAGTCGCATTTTGTTAGCACTAAACTCTTCTTGCTTGCAGTGTTTAGTTGGTTTCTCAAATCGTCCTAAACAAAAACTTATTAATGTTTAAATTTGAAAAAAGTCGCAATTTCGGGCTATGTTGAGTGACCCAAAATTTCGCTACAACAAAGCACAAGCTTTACCCAACAAATCTTAGTGTATTATAGTCCTAAATTAGAGGGGAGTATCCCCAAATATGCTTTGCATAGTAGTTTTTGCAATTGAGACAGTCAAATTTGGCTCTAAATTTGGTGACCTCGCTTTTTTGGTCAATTAGCATTTTTGTTACGAGCTGATTGTTTCAGGATGAATATTTTCTTTCTATTTATTTTGATCTTGTGCTTCAATCACAGCCTTCAGGGAAAAGAAAGCCAGGTAAATAAGAATAGTTGCAACAGATATCCAGGCAAAATCTGCATTTGCGGAGCAAACAACTTGCTTTATCACATTGAGAAAGGAACTTAAGTTTGTACTTTTTCGAATTTCCCATTCAATTTTTGACCAAAACGAGTAATTTTTGGCATAATTTGTTGCTGTTAGGACATTCTTCTCTGGAATGGCTAGTCACAGTCCTGAAGATATTCATCAGAACAGTTATTCAATGTTGAAACCGGAAAAACAAAATTTTTTCTCAAATTTTATGGCTTAAAGGTGTTTTGCGCAATTGAACAAGTTTTTGGGCGTGCGTTTTATGTTTTCTAGACACTATTTAGGTTGCTGAAGCTAAATGTATCAAATTATGGCCTTAATTCAACAATTTTTCTTTTTTCACGAGTTCATCAAATTTCTGTGGATGTTGTTTTATGTCAAAACACACAAAACATCATAACCTTCATGGTGAAGTGGGAAATTTTTTACCACCTCACAATGAAGGTTTGCCGTGACCTACACCGTAGAAGTGGACCAGAATTACACCCACAAATACGCCGGGAACGCCGTTTCACGTTGTTTTACGTCGGTTCCGGAGATCATGGGCTTCGATTTAAGCCCAAAAAATGGGGTACAGAACAGTATTTGGTTAATATCTTCTAAAGTATTGAACCAAATTAAACGGGAGTGGCCGCTTTTTGTTGACACTGAAATCCTCTTGCTTGCAGTGCTTGCTTGGTTTCTCAAATTGTCCTAATCAAAATGTTATTAATGTTAAATTTGAAAAAAGTCGAATTTTTGGCCCAAAATGAGTGACCCAAATTTCGGTATAACAAAACACGAGAGTTACCCAACAAATGTTAGCGTTTTAGAATCTTCAGTTAATGGGGAGTATCGCCATATATATTTTATATGGTATTTTATGTAGTTCAGACGTTGAACTTTGGCTCTGAACAGCGGTAACCTCGCTTTTTTGGATATTTGGCAGGGTAAAAGCTGGCAACCATCCAAAAGCTCAACCTAAGAAGTCTAAACGGAAACGAGATGCTGGAAAATCTTCTGATGTGAAATCGTCAAAAAAGATCCGTTTTGGCGACTCTTTGGGAGAAGTGGCGAGACATTGTGAACCACTAGTCACGTTGGGAGCCACTTTGACGCCTCTTGAGGTTTTTTACACTTGAGTTAATGCTTTTTTAGTTTAGTTGAACAAACCAAGTTTTCCTATTAATCAATAATTAATGATAGTCGAAAGATATTTCTTCGAACGTGTTTTATTGTACATTTTGGAAATCTATTCGCTTTAGAGCTCCAAGACGGTTCCGGAGAAGCTTCTCACAGATCTTGTGGAAAGCTTGACAGGAAGTTTCAAACAAGTATTAGCTACACAGGAGGAGCACGCACGGAAGATGGCGAAAGAAAACCAACTAATGAGATCAAAACTGATTTTCGTATTGAAACAAGCCAGGAGTTCTAGCTCTTCCACTTCGTTGTCGACAGTACCAATTCCGTTCGCGATGAGGGTGATCCATTGTGGTTCGGAAAATTGGACTTGATGACGCTTGTTCCAAATGGTGGGCCTTCTTCTTTTGGCAGGGCTCTCGGTGCTGCAATGTTCGGTGAAGAGGATAAATGCCAGCACATAAACTTCCGCATAGGACAAAAAGTGTTGAAATCAAATGCCCGCAAGCCATGCAGCAAACCAGTCGAAGATGTTTTCAGGCAATGCGTTGCCCGTAATTTTGTCGACAACGCTGAGGCAGCAACTGAAATGGCAATTGGAGGCGCTAATCAATATCGCATCGAGATGCGTCAAAACCATCCATCTAAAGTTTAAAACAAGGCTAAGGAGAATATTCCGCCGTCCGAATAACCAAAACTTCCAGAAATAAATTTAAAGTAGGAGGACGTTTTGATCTGATCATTTTTTGACGCTTAACTTTCAATGTCTTGTGTTGCTGTTTCTTTCCTTATTTAGATGTTCTTAGAAGAGTTCTTTCTTTATTCCACTTTTACATGTTTTGCATCAATTTTTATCAGAACTTTTGAAACTGATGAGTGGTGTAATTTATCAGCTCTTTTGTTACGGAGTAATGCCCTGATTTTATTATTCCTGCCTCTGCTGCTTTCTTATTTTTATCAAGTTTTGTTCTTTCTTTTGTTTAATTTATAGTTTCCTGATAGGTTTTCTGGTCATTTAGTGGGGTTTCTGGTTCTGTTTAGACTCGTCCATAGCTCTTGTTTTTCCATTACTGATTGGTGGCCTAATAACTGTCGAGTTTCAATCGCTGCATAATTTTTCAGAGGCATGTCTCAATCAAACAAGAGTCCGGTTTTTACTGACAACGAAGGTCTCAGCTCTGATGCTTCACCTCCAGTAGAAAAGAAAAGAAAGAAAATTTCTCGTAGCAACGACAGCGAGGGAGAGAACTGTGACGCAGTTATGGATAATGGGGGTGGGGTACTTGCCAATGATAAACGTTCATTGCAGCAAATTGGTGCTGGTGCTAGTCGTAAGAAGCCTGACTCAAATCGATGTCCTGATGATGAAGACAAAAATGCGAATGCTTTGGAGACCACAACAATAATGAAACAAGTCTCTCCAGGGGAAACTCCTATTTCAAAAGATCTGGAGAAACCTGATGCTTTAACTGCCTATCCAACGATAACATCATTTCAAGACAGCATTAAGAGTATGCTTGCCAAACACCAGGCCCGATTCAAGTCCATTAGAAACAATGAGAGAGCATCAAACCTTGAGTTCCTTGGTTCTGAAGAGCATTTTCTTTTTGGAGAGAGTCTTTTTGTTGACAATAATCTGTCGGCTGAGCCAGTATTTGTGAATGGAAAGGACTGCATGCAGTTGCCAGCTGGAAAAGAGCCATTCAAATTCGGAGGAGAACTGGGCAAATTCATTTTCGGCAAAACCCGTGACTGCCGGTTGATCACGCATATGATAGGTCCCAAACGGATTCACAGCGACATGCGCTCCATAGTTTCACACGATCTTGAGACAGCTTTTGAAAGTATGTTTCTGATAAGCTATTATATTTATTCTCCAATTTTAAATGCAATCACTCAAAAATGAAAAACTTTCATCTTGGGGTATTAAAAAGGTCATTAGTTTGATCTGCTTGATTTTTTGATTTAACTTTCTTTAAGCACAGAAAACAGTCTTCTTCGCAAAACCAGAGAGCTAATCAATTACATAGCATGCCTATTAGTTTTTGGACTATATTTTGTTTTGTTTAGAAACAGTTAAAGCGAAGTACCCAAAGCAATCTGTCCTAGCTTACCGTGAGGCTAAAGGAGCTGCAAATCAGATGGGACTGGATTTGAAGAAGAAGTTCAGGAAGCAACGCACAACAGATTTAAATGCTCAGAAAAACCTTCAGAACATCTTTCCTGTTGCCCGAGAAATTTTTTCTCATGTCAGACTTAAACAGAATATAAACGACGAATGTCCGCTTCCTTGATAGACAGATCTTATCTGAATATATGTCCGCATTAAACTCTAAAATTCAGTTTCCTTATATGTTTTTTTGTATTTTTTTAAAAATTGCTTTGCAATTTTTCTTCGCAAAAACTTTTCTCAAATCTGTCATTTTGCTGTCAATTTCTTTGACTTGATGTAGTATCTTGCACACTACATCAGTGCAAAAAATCCGTGAACAAAACTTTTTTGCAAAGATTGTTTGAGAAAAAGAGCTTTTTGGAGAAGATTTACCAATTTATGCTTCGCCAAAAAATCTGACAAATTGGAAGTTTTTTATTTGTACTTTGTTGATTTTCGTTTGTCTTTCGGGCATTCAATAACTGCTTCTTTTTCTTCTGCTAAAAAATCTTTCGATCAATTTTATTGATTCGATTGTTGACTTCAAGAGTTTTTCACAGCAAATGTTTTTAGATAAAATGCGAAAAAAGCACAAGAGCGTTATCCTTGCGCAGTGTGATGCACATGTGACAAAAGCCGTTTTGGAGGAAACAGACCGTTTTGTTGATACAATGGTTAACAAACTATCAGTGGAAGAGTACCAAGATCTTTTGGAATCCTCTCCTCTTCATTTATTTTACGACCAATTGCTGCAAAAATGTTATCAAGAAGCAAAGAATGCAAACTTTTCCATTCGTCCGGACAGTTTTTGTGGCTATGGGTTATTTTATGGTGGTGCTGATATTCTGGAAACTAGCAAACAAAAGGACTGTTTAGAGGGTCTCTGGGCGCTGCTAGAAGTCATTGATAAAGAGGATCAACAACTGATAAAGCCAATTTCAAAATTCCAAGCCACTGAAGTTGGCAGAAAATCGAGAGTTATGATTGAAGCCGTGCGGTTTGCGAATCACTCATGCAAACCAAACTGCAAATATGACATTAAGGAAGTAAATAACAGGAAGCGTGTCATGCTCAGGCTTGTACGAGATATTTCACCTGGAGAAGAACTGACCGTTTTCTATGGGAATTCGATATTTGGTAGGAACAATTGTGATTGCTTTTGCCCTCACATGGAAAGTCATTTGGTTACAGTTAATGAGAAAACGACTATAGAAAATTCTTTGTATCTAAAACCCACGAGCAAAAACGTAGCGGTTAACTCGAGATCAAATTTGACGCAACACCGTAGGCGGCTATTCGTTGATTATAAATCAAGGAAGCGCGTTAAACTTGACAGCGAACTAAGACATTTTGCATCCGATTCCTCAGATGACTACAGTTCAAAAGAAAGCAATGAAAACAGTTCCAGTGAAAACAGTTCAAACAAAAATGACACAGCCAATGAGAGAAAAACCGTTTTGAACATTGAAAACGAAAGCAGTCAAAGTGAGGTTGCTTTCAATGGCAGTTCGAGAAACTTGAACAATGAGGACATTTCAAGTGCAAGTGATGCAAACCAAAACCCAAGCTCAACTGATGTGGAAGAAAGTTTGACCGATAGCGACATAAACTCAACTACTATCTCAACTGATGATGAAGAAACTTTGGCTGATAGTGACAACGATTTAGTTTCAACTGCATTTGATGAGAAAAATGTTCCTGTTGATAATGAAAACTCAAGCTCAAATGTTCTTGCAAATGGTGTTGGGTTATCGAACAATTGTCGCTATCTAATATCTTCTCCTAATGAATCACAAGCTCTTCTCATAGTGATAAATGATGTATCCGAAATTGGGTCGCCAGAAGTTGGTTTAAATGAAAGTTCCGAGTCGACAGAGGTGGAGTAACAAGATGAATTGAGCGAAATCAGCATTCCGAACTTCAGACTGTGTGTGAACCCCATTATTGCTAAGCATGGTTCCTCTGATGCAGAGGCCAGTGATTGGATCCGACTTTTAAAGCTTACTATTAAATCTCATCAATTTCCAAGTTTCAAGTCGATTAAAAAAACTTATCACTCATCCAAACGCCACATTAGCAACTCCGTGAAAAGCTGTGCTTCGGGAGATGCGTTTTTTCTAATTTTTGTTAAGGAACTTCAAGATATTGTACAGAAAAATATTGCGACTAATTTGAAGTACGATTCAAAACGAGAGCGGTCTTCCGATTTGAAGATTCCTACTGCTATGAGTTCTAAGCAAAGATCTATCAACATATACTTGCTTATGAATTCAGATGGTGTCAGGCTGTTGAGGTCATCAGGGAAATCTTTGTGGCCAGTCTGATTTGCAGTAGCCAATTTGCCGCCAAAACTTCGATCATCTTTCAAAAATATAGTACTGGCAAGTTTATGGTTTGGATTCAAGAAACCGTCGTGGAACCAAATTTTTGAGGTAGGTTTTTTGTAATTTCGCTAAATAGCAACTTTTATGGGCTCCATAAATTACGATTTTTTAGTATATTGGGAGGGAACTTGAAAAGAAACCGAATATTGAATTTCAAAAGAAGACGGCCAGTTTGAACTTCCACGTTTTTCTTCTTGTCTCCGACTTGCCTGCAACTGCCTCGATTTTGAATATGCATCACCATCTTGCTACTTACGGCTGTACATTGTGTCTTATTGAGACAAAGTTACACGAGAAGACGAGATATTATCCATTGAAACAAACTTCAATGAGAACACCTGACGTGCATCAAAATTGTATTGAGATTTTGGAACTTCGAAACTTTACGGCTTTCAAAGGTGTTAAAGGCAGAAGTAAGCTTTTCGACATCATACCCGATTTACCACTGGCTGCAAAGATTGATGTTATGCATCAGGTCTACTTGGGTGTTGCAAAAGTTCTACTTCATGTCATAGTTTCGAAAATAGTGAAATCAGATATTGAATCCATCAACAACATTGTTCGGAGTCTTAAAGTAAGTTGCAATTTATTTAAAATCCGGATATTCAGTTTCAACACGCATTAATTTGTTTTTGTTCATTTATTTCGGTTGCCCAGTGAATTCAAGCGAAGAATAAGACCACTAAGTCAAATTGAGTTTTTCAAAGCAAATGAATACAGAGCATGGCTTTTTTACATCGGTCCTGTACTGTTCAGTTTCGCAGTTAACGAGACACTGTATGAGCGGTTTAAACTTTTCAGTTTTTCTATTCGCTTATTGATTATTTCCTCAGCATACGCCAATGATGCAGATGATTTGATTAAATCTGTTCTATCAGATTTGAAAGAGGATCACTCAGAGCACCTGTTTACGGCAAATGTCCACTCCTTGATGCATCTATCATGGCAAGTACGGCAGTTTGGACCACTTTGGACGTCTTCAGCATGTTTGAGTCTGCAAATTATTTGTTGCAGTCGAAGCTAACAGGGACGGTTTATCAGCTGCCACTGTTAGTCGAGAGATATAGAAGAAACAAAGAGTCTTACAGGGCGACTGTTGAGAATGATATATTGTACTATTTTTGCCACACACTGCGAGGTACAAAGACATTTGTCCGCAGGAGTGTCCCATTTGACTGTGTACCACACTATTTGAAACAAAGTGGCAGGAAATATTTCAGCAACTACGAGTCAGATCTGTTTACCCTGGACTCAATCTCTCATACGTCGGCAAACAACAGTTACATTGCTTATGACTGGAAAAACAAATTTTGCTTTGGCCAAATTAAAAATTTCTATTTAAATGAAGGCTTCGAGATGCTCTCTGTTAATTGCTTCTCCGTGTTGGAGAAATTTCAATGCTCACGTAGAAAAAACTTGAAAATTTATTCCTTTGTAGTTGTTGAAAACAGTGACAGGAGAGTCTCAATCCCTCAGCATACGGTGATTGAGAAATGCATGGCTATTTCAACTACAGATAAATTTTTTTTGACACCCTTACTTTGTATGACTGAACATGATTAAGCACATTGGCATAAAGTTTGTTTGTAAATGTTTATAATTGCGGAACAATGTTAAATTAATTTTCCGTTTGGTTAAAACTTGAAACTGTTGTTTTCGACTAGATGCATTGTTTAGACAGTAGTGAAACTGAAGTTAATGGGCGTCATTTTCCTATAATATCAAGCCGAGATAGATAGATATATAGATAGATAGAGATTTTGAGAGTTTGGTCACACTAAATTTTTTGATACTTCTTGGAAATCATACGGAAGACCATAAATGGTTCTTATAAACCATATGTAAGACCATAAATGATTCTTGAAAACCATATGTAAGACCATAAATGGTTCTTGGAAACCATACGTAAGACCTTAAATGGTTCTTGGAAACTATACGTAAGACCGTAAATGGTTCTTGGAAACCATACGTAAGACCATAAATGGTTCTTGGAAACCATACGTAAGACCATAAATGAAAGTAATGGTTCCATCTGTTTGCCACTCGTTTCCCATCAATCTTGTATGGAATCTTTGAAACCATAAACAAAACCATTTATGGTTCTTAGAAACCATTGCAAGCACATACAAGAAATTTTGGCGCTTCTTGGATGGAACCATTTATGCTCTTACGTATGGTTTCCAAGAACCATTTTTGGTCTTTTTTATGGTTTCAAAGAAGGGTCAACCCGGGCTTTTAGAACAAAGAAACTGATGCGTCTTATGTCTACAGAAAGTTGTAAAGTTTAATACTCTTTTTTACCTCAAATCAAATAAATGCAGGAATAAGATACCATTGAAACTTTTCCTTGTGACTCCCGACATTTGACGACATAAAATCAAACTTATAAAACAGATTACCACTATTGTGCATGTAAAATTTTCTACCTTTGCCAGCTTTCTATTAAAAACCGTTTAAAACTGCTATGATAAATATATATCGATCGGCTAAAATCAACTGAACAAAAAAACGATTTGAGAGTTTGGTTACTTAAAGAAATTACAATGGTTGTTAGGTGATTCTTCGCAACATCAGCGCTGTGTTCTCTAATGGCCTGAATGCTTTGATGGGTCCCACGGGGGCAGGAAAAAGTACTCTTCTGGATCTGTTGGCCAATAGGAAGAACCAGGCGGGAGTTGAGGGACGGATTCTGTTGGACGGAGAGCAAATTGGGGACAACTTCAATTTGGCCTCAGGGTGAGTTTATTCGAATCGTGATATCACTTTCTTTTGGGTGTTTTTAAGTTTTAATAAAATGATTTTGATTAAAAGGATCTTTTGCAATAATATTTGATAATAACCTTTGAGTGAAGAACAAAGAATTTTTGCTGACAACAAAATTATTAGTGTTCACTCTTAGTTCCTGGTTAGCAAAATGCCGAGAGTCCAACAATTGATGTTTACTTCACACTTATCTAATTTTATCAGCTTATCAGAATTGGAATCCCAAAAATTAATTAATTAACTTCATCCCGTCTAAATTTTTCACATCAATTGATTAATTGTGCCATTAGTAAATAAAAAACAGAAGTAAACAAAGTTGTTTTTATGTTGACAGTTATGTGACGCAAGAGGACATAATAATGGGAACTCTGACAGTGAGGGAGAACTTGATGTTCGCAGCCAACCTGAAAATGAGGGAGTCTACTCCTGACCAGAGGGCAGAGTGTGTGGACGAAATAGTGCACGATCTGGCATTGACAAGGTAAAGAAGCACTTAACCTGTGTTGAACACAGTGTGATAAAAGAGAACTTGATCATAGAAATTTTATGGTGATGTAGTGAGACTGATTTTTATGAAGTTAATTCATGTCACATGTCAAAGTGTCTTTTGGTTTCAAAAATTCTTTCTAATTTTTGACACTCAACAGAAACGGTAAAAATTGCTAATTATTTTCATAAGAAATTTCTTAAGAAAATTCCTTTTCTTAAGAAAGAAGTTCAAGATTTTTGCGGCAATTCTTTGAAAGTTTTTTTGTTGTTTATGTCCATTCTTCTAGTTATTCAAAACTTTTACTTCATCACAGTTTTTATTACACATGGATCACAAAATGTTTGGTTTTTCGCTAAGTCAGCAGTTAACAGTTATTAAGCCTGCAATGTTTTTTTAATTTGCTAAAATTTGAAGATCAAATTCACATATAATGATTATTTTGTTCAGGTGTGAACATACGAAGATAGGGAATGAGTTGTTCAAGGGAGTGTCAGGTGGAGAGAGGAAGAGATGTTGCATCGGAATGGAACTGGTCACTAAACCCAAAATCCTCTTCTTGGGTGAGTCAGAATTTTACTTCATATCCTTCCACACTTTCACACTCATACCTTATTCTAAGTGCCTTAATCATCATGGTGGGTTTGGGTTTAAACCATGCATGCGAAGCAAACAAACTCATGCAGGATTCTAGTGAGAAAATTGCAACATAAAAGAAAGATGACGCCAGTGGCAAAATGCCTTATAAAACTTTAGATCATAGACTTTGATTCATTATAAAACCTACAAAATATCGTAATATAAAGTACCTTTAAAAGACTAAATATCGTTCGCATACATTTTTCTAATTATTCATGTGATTTGATTTTGTTAGGACAATTGTACTCTTTTCGGATGTGAGATAGAAAGCTGGTACTGTCCGCAGTTAGCTGACTGACTCTGTCTACATATTTGTTTTTCCTTTCAAGAACCAAAAAATAAGCCAAATTATGGCAGTTTTCAACTACGGCGATGATATTTTATATTGAAAGGTGTTTTATTTTAGATGAACCGACAACTGGACTGGACTCTACGACTGCAATGAGTGTAATATCTCTCCTCAAGGATCTAGCGAACAAGGGACCAGCCACAGTTATATTCAGCATACATCAGCCAAGGTTAGCGCCAAAGTTTCTCTAGACCAAATTCATACACTGGATTCAAGTCTGTTCGTTACGATTACTCAATTCATCAATCCTTCAACTTTATTTGATTCCTCGAAGTTGAAAGGCATTTAAGCATTGATTGGGTCGTTAGAAGCTCAAATTAGAATCGTTAGAATCTCAAATTAAATTGGTAACTTTAAAGTTCCAGTTGAAAGTTACACTTCCACTTCAAATTTTGCCATATTGTTTTATCTTGATACAATTGGTCTGCGCCCATCCAGAATTGCTCCCGAAGAAAATCTGTATTTCAATTTTGAGTACTTTTATAATCTAAATAATTGAACAGCATGAATAAATCTTTCTTCTGACGCTTTCGTCCCGAGACTCTGATCGCGATTCCACTTTATTAATTATTCTACTTGTTTCTTGGATAGGATTTTGTCGTTCGTAACTGTATTCTTTCGATGGCCAGAAAGACCTTTTTAGATATTTTATTCATAAGAATATTTGTTCCGACCCCTCTCTGAGGGGGGAGGAACTATATACTCAAATGTTTTTTTTGTTCAGACAATATTGGCCGATCGATATAATAATCGTACAGAGCTGTGAGTGGTATCATTCGAAAGCCCGTCCAGCGTAGAATATGGAATCAAAAGATTTTTTCAATTTTTGCTTTTTGCAGGGAGTTATCGAGGTTTAAAGTTTTGTGAATATTAGACGTAATTCAGCTATTTTTTTCAGCTTTTTGACCAAATTTTTGCCAATTTTTAACAAATTGCCGTCAATATTGCTAAAATATGTTGAAATTGATAATTGTAGTGTTATTGATTATATCTCTAAAGATAGAGGAGGGCTGCTGAATTGTTGGATCCGAGTTTTTGGCTAAAATGTATGCCAAATTTTTCAAAATTCAGAATTTTTGTCGAAAAAATGGCTTTTTTTAGCCCACTTGCTTTAAAATTGTTAAAAGCAGACACCACCTTTTAACTGGGGCTATTTTCTTCTTAATCTCAAAAAAGAACTAGTTGTACTCCCACTGGCTTTAACAGTCGTCCGAATTATAATTTTGCCAATTTTTTGCAAATTTAAAGTCGATGACTATACAAAACGCATTTTATATTTTTGACAAAAAGAAAGTTTTTGTATAGAATTGATCTATTTCTCGAGCATTTCAACAATTAGGTGTTTTTTTAGACGCAAAATGTGGGGTGATCATCATCTCAACATGAACCCTCATGATAATATTTTTTTTAGATTTTAGTGGGGTGCGACCATTTTTTCAAAAAATTTCCGCTATGTGAAAGTTTTTTACGAAAATTACGGACAAGAATTTTAAATCAGAGCTCAATTAATTACAGATACTGTTTTCAGTAAACGAGACCCAACGAGATTATATTATCGTTTTGGAATTAAGCTCATTTTTATGACTCTGATCAATTGCTTTCGTAAAAATTTTATGGAATTCTTGCGGTTTGTTTTCATTTCTTATGATTTTTGTAGTTCAATTTTTTAGTGTCCCCAATCACAAATCCAGTTAATTTTAGAAGGTATTTTTTCACTTGTTATCTAATGTCTGTTAAGACTTTGAATATCTTTTTTTTTTGAGGAAATGTCCTTGAATTTTTGAAATTTGCCAATAATTTTTCTTATTCCTCTCAACTTCGGCCGCAGTCTCCGTAAAAACAGACGGAAATTGACTTCCTGTGATGTATAAATTGATGTCAGTTATGATTTTATGTTCAACTAATGGTTTCTTTATTTTGGTACCACGCGTTTTCAATTTTTCTTTTATTTTTCATCATAATTGCATATTTTATGAGTTCATTTTGTTTCCTTTTCCGAATATCACATTATTGACAAGTTCAATTGAAGGAAGGCATTGTAGAGAAAATGCACAGCCTTGGAAAAAGCGTATCTTAATTGGTTTTGTTGAGTAGTTTATGCTTTTTGGGCTGTGATACAGTTATTTCGCAAAATTTTGTGGGTTTTTGATTTTGCGTAAATTTCTCTTTCTTTTGGTTTTTGTACGCCACATAACCATTAAATATAGAAATTAATTGTTTTATTAAGACGTATAGGTCAACCGATTTGAAGTTTTCAGTTTATAGCTTTTTGTTTTAAAAACTTTCAAATTAATTTAAAAAAGGTTTTTTCTATTGTTCTCCTTTTTGCTTTTATTTTCGTCACCACGTAACTCAATCTCACTCATTCGAACTCTCAATTCTTTTTGCTGATTCAAACATTTTTTCTGCGCATTGTTCTGCGTTGTGACTGATTGCTTGGACCATTTAGTTTCATAAAAAAAGTCGAGATTTCTAAACTGTTCAATTTTTGGGTTTCTTTTCGTTGTCATGTCTAAGTAGTCCTTTTATAAGGAAGACTTGTTGCTGATAAGATGACCGGAAGATGATGATTTACAGTTCTTGCAGGTAACATCTTATAAATATAGTGCTTTGAACAATGTCTTGTTGTAAAATGTTTTGAAGTTTTGGCTTCTTTACGAATTTGTTTTTTTTTGTGGGCTCGTCATTTAGTCTCCTTATTAACAGATTTAATTGGCTTCCTGAGGTGTTGAAACTTAATCCAACGCTTTTTTTGGAATTCTAAGTCTGTTGTGACTTTTGAAAAAATCTTTTTTCAAAAGAAAATTGGGTTTTTGAGCTTCGTCTTTTTTAAATAGTTTTTCGGTCGATTTATAGCTCTGTCTCTAAAAACACAGGTCAAAACCCGTTTCAGTGAGCTATAATTTTTAACGGTTTCAGCTTCAAACATTTGTTTCTCGGCTTTGTTACAATTGTTTCTACGAGATTTCATAAAATGTTAGATTTTTACATATTTGAAAGAGTTTTTGGTTTCTTTTTAAATTACAACAATAGTCGTTGGTCCCAGTGACTTTGAATGTTTGCGCCATCGAACATTGAATAATGACCTGTCTGAATTGCTTGCTATCTATATATAAATGAACATTTTAGTGGTTTCAGTTGATATCTAATGACAATAATAACTGTGAAATTAATTGTTTCCAAAAATGGAAAAGCATCTTTGAACTTCGCACCTGTTTGCTTTTTTTTGTCTACCTGTTAACCAATCGCTTTGGGGACAGGTTGCATATCTTTTCTACTGAAGCATAGCTTAAATGTTTTGGTTTATCTGATGCGAGTTTGCTTTTGTTATGTTTTTTCATTTTAGATTGGGTCATTATATTTTATTATAGATTTTATTATAGTTTTGGTCGTAAATAATGTTTGTAGTTTGATTGTTATTTTTGTCCTTTCTAGTAGTCATATTATCAACAACTTTCATCGGCGATCTAGTGTGGCATTATCGTATTTCATTGGTTGTTTATTGAACGATGTGTATGTTTTTGAAAGTTTTCCATCTCTTCTACATTTGGTAGCCAATTAAGTCAAGAATGCGGATGAGCGGGGTCAGAACATTATGTGCGCACGCACATTACCGAGCCTCCTTGTTTGTAATTTGAATTTGAGTGCAATGTTGAAACTATCCTTTTGATTTTTAATTTATTTTTCTACTCAATTCAGCAAAAATTAGAGCTAACAAAATCGCAAAACATATCAAAATTAATTTCCAAAATTTTGCAACACTCTGACCTTAAAAAAACACAAATTGCAAGATGCTGACGCATATGTATGCATTTTTTTTGAAGTGTTCTGAAAAAAAATCATAATGTTATGACGGGTACTTTTTTTGTTCAGATACTCAATATACAAATACTTTGACCGAGTACACCTTCTGTCCTGTTTCGGAGAGACAGTCTACCATGGCCAGGCAGACCAGGCTGTGTCCTACTTTGCACGAGAAGGCTTCGTCTGCGACAAGCGAGAAAACCCAACCGATTTCTTCCTCGATGTCATTATCCAGAATTCGAAGTTTGGACCCAATATTGGCACTAACTACAAAGCAGTGTTATCAACTTTTGACGAGGAAAAATCCCAAAATATCGCTAATGTACTCGACTACGGTGAGCCCAAAAACTTAGTCCAAGCATTTTTGCAATCTCCCAAATTTGAGGAAGTTGAGGCGAAAATTAAGGGAATCGAGGAAGAATTACATGACAAAAAGATCCGGCGACCGTACTATGAAAAGCTCTCCTATGCAACAAATACATGGGAACAATTTTCGTATCTATGTGATCGATCGATTAAAAACGTCACTTTATCACCTCGGGTTGTCCTAATCCCCACAATTGCCTCCTGCTTGCTGGCCTGTATTTTCGGCTGGATGAGCCGCGACTGGAAATTCGACTTGGTGGGTTTTCAGAACTTGTACGGCGCTTTATTCTTCATGGTCATCCAACCAGTTATGGGAACCTTCCCTGCAATTGATATAATGCTCAGCGGGCAGAAGTTTTTCCTTCATGAAACTTCGAAAGGATATTACTCAGCGTTGCCTTATCTAGCGTCCAAATTCGTATCTGAGCTAGTATTGCTGTGTGGCATACCGGCATTTTGTTTCTCAGTCTTATGCTATTTGATCATTCGCCTAAAACGTGAATGGCTTGCGTTTTGTATCTTTGTAGGCGTTAACGAATTAGGAGCTTTTGCGGCCTGTTGTTTGATATTTTTCATTAGCGCAGCAGCTGGAACTTACGAAGTCGCGACCGCAATTGTCCCCGGAGTCCTGGTAGTCATGATTCTATTTTCCGGACTTTTCCTTAATTTAACAAGTCTTTCATCTGTCTTCAGAGCTCTGGAATATGTAAGCATTCCACGACATATGTTATCCCTTCAAGCTAGTTTTCAACTAACCGATACGTTATTTTGCGGTGTGAGAAGTTTCTCAGATCCAAAAACCAACGACCAATCAGAAAATGCCTCGTCAGGTAATTCGACTGCGGTCGGCAGTGATTCATATTCCAGTTTATACGCTTGCGAAACTGGGGAGTATCAATTGGAATTAAATGGAATTGGATATGACTACAAATCCAGAGTTGAGAGCTTAATTTTCCTACTTTTATTCCCGATTATTCTAATACCACTCACTTACATCGTGCTTCATGTCAAATCAAAGCGCAAACTTTAAATGAAATCCATTGCATTATGTTGAATGTGTAAAATAAGTGTATAAACGTAACTTTAAAAAAATTCTTTGATTGAATATTTTAAAGAGTGCTTAAGATACTCAGGTAAGCATTTCCCAGGATGAGGTCCACACCCAAATTGACTTCTGATCAGACCCAGTCGAGCGCACACCCGTGTGTTCCCAGACCGAAATTACAGGGTCTTTTCGGAAGTTCGAGCGCACTACGGTCTGATCATGGTCTGGAGATGGTCTGATCAGAGGTCATTTTGGTCTGAAAAGTCTGATCATAGGCGGATTCGAGCGCACTTGGGTCTGATCAGAGGCAATTTCGAGCGCAATTGGATCTGATCATAAATGTCTTCAAACGCAATCGGGTCTGATCAGGGACCATTTCGAACGCATTATTTTTTTCATTTTTTTTTGTTTTTTTTACTGAAAGATGTTGGCTATGCCAAGAGGCAGCCAAAAAACAGCTTTCTGATCAGAGACTCATCTAAAGTCCGATAGCTCTGATCAGAAAAAAAGAGTCCAGCAGATAGCTGAGGCCGGTCCCCTTTAGAGGAAATTTTGGTCAACTGGAGACCACGACGTTTCTTATGGAAAGCTGTCTTAACTCATCCATTGATTCAGAATTATAAACTAATCGGTACACTAAATAAAATTTGTTCTCAACAGTTGGGTTTTGTTTTCTTTAGCAATACTTTTAAAATTGATTTTTCCTTATATGAATTAAATACTGCAAACATCAGGTTTTATGAAATGAATATATTATAACAAAATTCGGAGATTTTTTCATAAGTAAAATCTGTCTCTGATCAGACTATTTCGAGCGCACTTGAGTCTGATCAGAACCGGTTTGGAGCGCACTTCAGTCTGATCATAAAAAGCTGCAAGCGCAACTGGGTCTGATCATAACCTCTTCGAGCGCATTTGAGTCTGATCATAGTCTGATTAAGGTCTGGGCAATGGTCTGAATTTGAGTCTGGACCATGGTCTGAAGATGGTCTGATCAGAACACCTTCGGTCTGAAAATTCTGGTCAGAGGCCTTCTGTGTCTGGAAAGTCTGATCAGAGGTCACTTGGGTCTGGAAAGTCTGATCAGGGTGAATTTCCGTCTGGAAATTCTGATCAGAGATAATTTCGGTCTGGAAAGTCTGATCAGTAGCAAATTTGGGCCTGGACCTCAACCTGGGTTCTATGAGGATTTACATTATCGCCTCATTGATATTAGGTTCAAATTGAATTCCAAAGACAGCTTCCGAACGAATCATTTTCAATCAGAGTTTTAATTGTCAATTTACAACCGTCACGGGCTTACCCGAGTTGCCCGATTTCTTTAGTTTCATATAAGATCATTCCTTTTTTGTATGATTGCCCGATAACAGTGCAAGAATTAAGCAAAAAATTATAGGTGAACACGTCTCTATTTAATTGTAATACTCGCTCTTCATAAACAGTGCAATTTCGGTGACATTAATTTCCTCATGCATGCTAAATCAGTCAATTAATTAATTAACTTCTGATGTTAGTATGTATACCTCACTTAAATATTGCCGGTATGATCTCTTTTACAGCTCATTTATATTCTACAACTGAGATTGTTCTGAAATCAAAGTATTGCCAATTTTTCTGCTAATTTTACTCGATATCTATCCAAAATTCAAATTCACTGTTACTAATTCTCTTTTTTTTCTGTCTAATCATCTATATCATTCACATTTCTAACAATCACAGGTTGTTAATGGACAAGCAGAAATCCTCATGCATGCTAAATCAGTCAATTAATTAATTAAGTTCTGATGTTAGTATGTATACCTCACTTAAATATTGCCGGTATGATCTCTTTTACAGCTCATTTATATTCTACTACTGAGATTGTTCTTAAATCAAAGTATTGCCAATTTTTCTGCTAATTTTACTCGATATCTATCCAAAATTCAAATTCACTGCTACTAATTCTCTTTTTTATCTGTCTAATCATCTATATCATTCACATTTCTAACAATCACAGGTTGTTAATGGACAAGCAGAAATCCTCATGCATGCTAAATCAGTCAATTAATTAATTAACTTCTGATGTTAGTATGTATACCTCACTTAAATATTGCCGGTATGATCTCTTTTACAGCTCATTTATATTCTACTACTGAGATTGTTCTTAAATCAAAGTATTGCCAATTTTTCTGCTAATTTTACTCGATATCTATCCAAAATTCAAATTCACTGCTACTAATTCTCTTTTTTATCTGTCTAATCATCTATATCATTCACATTTCTAACAATCACAGGTTGTTAATGGACAAGCAGAAATCCTCATGCATGCTAAATCAGTCAATTAATTAATTAACTTCTGATGTTAGTATGTATACCTCACTTAAATATTGCCGGTATGATCTCTTTTACAGCTCATTTATATTCTACTACTGAGATTGTTCTTAAATCAAAGTATTGCCAATTTTTCTGCTAATTTTACTCGATATCTATCCAAAATTCAAATTCACTGCTACTAATTCTCTTTTTTATCTGTCTAATCATCTATATCATTCACATTTCTAACAATCACAGGTTGTTAATGGACAAGCAGAAATCCTCATGCATGCTAAATCAGTCAATTAATTAATTAACTTCTGATGTTAGTATGTATACCTCACTTAAATATTGCCGGTATGATCTCTTTTACAGCTCATTTATATTCTACTACTGAGATTGTTCTTAAATCAAAGTATTGCCAATTTTTCTGCTAATTTTACTCGATATCTATCCAAAATTCAAATTCACTGCTACTAATTCTCTTTTTTATCTGTCTAATCATCTATATCATTCACATTTCTAACAATCACAGGTTGTTAATGGACAAGCAGAAATAGCTAGTTTTGGCATAGCCGTGGATATTTATAATTCCAAAATTATTTATTGGAGCGCTCTCTTTTTCTAAAACGCTTTCGTTTATCGGTTGTTCTCTGTTTCCTACAGACAAAAATGTTTAACATTAAGTCTCAATTTTTAGCAGGCAACCATTACGTGCAAATAAGACCCATTGAACATATTTTGTAAATTCAGATCATTGATTTTAGGTCTTCAAAATTGTTTGTGTAAAATTATTTGTAAAATTGTAAGTTTTTCCTATTTCCTTTATTCGACGTTACTTCGTAGTTTTATTCTTATCAATAAAAAGTATAATTTGCATTATGAGGAGCTGTAAGCAAAAAAAATCCAGTATTGATAATTGGTTGTAAACGATTGCTCTGTCCTTTAAAAAGCATTTTTGTTTTTTTTTACAAATAATCGTTTTTTTTAACTTTTTCTCTTATTTCTGTTATCAGCTTCCAGCATAGTTTTGCATCTTTTTTCTGGTGAATTAAAACTTTGTCTTCCTTGGGATCTTTTTACTAGATTATGTTTTGAACTGCTTCGAAGCAATTTTTTTGTAAAATTTAAAAAAAATTAATTGGATTTTCAAAATCTTGTCTATATTTGCTGTTTTGGGGAATAAACCTAAATATAGCCTTAACAGAGATCATAGAGGCTCAAAAAAGGCCAAGTTTGACCAGAAATATAAATAAAAATTCGTATGAAAAATACTCCGTGGCAACGGAATTATGTTGGATTTGATTTGCTTATTACAAGGGTCATGCATATTTTTTAAGTCATGCAAGGATTGTGTTAAGAATAATGTTTCGATTTACGAATTGTATGAGATTGTAGATATTTTTATGAAATCTAGTACATTGTAACAAGGTCGGCAAAACTTTTCTGAGGCCAAAAACAAAAGTTGAATTTAACTCTGGTCGTAATTGTTCAAAGTTCAGCTTAAGTTTGTCGAGAGTTTCTATATAGAAATTCAATATAACAACCTGATCAGCAAAAGAGTATTTTTATATAATTTGCTTATCATAGGCAAAAAGGCTGTTTGTTTATTGTTAATCAACAATTTGATAACAATGATTGGTTAATTATTATCACATAGTATCTAATATTATAAAATTTTATCACGCTTTCTCATAATATCACATATGTGATAGATCACGCATCACCTTGATGACGTTCAAAAAAGCACAATTGAACATATATAATTCCTTTAGTGACTAGATTATGTTTTTAACTGCTTCGAATTATTCTTCTTGTAAATGTCATTTGAATGTTAAAAATTTTGTCTGTCTTTATTTTTTTGGGGAAGAAAGCTAAATCTATGTATAACTGAGCGCAAAGCGGCTCAAAGTGGAAGCCAAGATTGATAAAAGTTTTAAATCAAAACTTCATTTGAAAATAATCCCTGGTAACAGAGTTATGTTGGATTCGATTTGCTTAATACAAGTTTCATGCATGATTTTTAAGTCATGCAAGAGTTGTGTTAAGAATTAAGTTTTTATTTACAAATGGTATGACATCTTAGACCTATTTCTGAATTCTAGTACTTTATAACCAGGCCAAACACTAAAATTGATTTAAACTCTGATCGTAGCTGTTCGAAGTGCAGCCCCAGTTTTTTGACAGTTTTATAATAGAAACTCAATAAAACAACCTCATCAGCAACAGAATATTTCGATTTGCTTAGCCTAGGAAAAAAAGCTGATTGTTTTTTTGTAATCAACAATTTGTTATTAATAAACTTTTTGGTTTGTGAATTAACGATATTTATGTGCTGACGAGAAGCTTCTGGCTACCATCAAAATTATATTATTAGGTGCTATAAAAGGTGAAAACATTTAGGTTTATATACTTAGAAAGATCAGACAACGTAAAATATTCATTAACATTGCTTTTGAAAAATGAGCAGTTTCCGTTGAAAAGTTTTTACAGTGTTGTTCACTCCTGATTTCTGGTCTTAACGTATCCTAGCCCAAGAAGACATGTCAACTTTAATTCTTTAAACTTAAACGCAAAAATACTGCGTGTAAAGATAAGTGTAAAAAGTTTATTCTGAACTCTTTCCCACAATTGAGAGATTCAGCCACTAAAAAGCGGTTAAAACACCAGCTTTGATCTCATCCTTGTTACGAAATAGAACATAGATTTAAACACATAGACAATCTAAATTTTTCTTTTACCTGTACTTGATTTGATGATTTTAGAATAATGAAAAAATAGTTCAATTATTCGGTTGCTAGAATTGTATTACATAATATGTCAAAGTAGCAGTAGGTAAATAGACAAGCTGTTATACCAACATGAACCACAATGTAACAAAAGACTTATTGTTTGATTTGCCTCTTCCGATATTAAAAACAGGCTTTTTCTGGTCTCCTCCATCCCTGTTATAAATAAATTCCCGCTCTAAAAAAACAAGTCTCTATTATCTTTATAGCCTACTCCCATTCTCTCTAGAGAAAACAACTTTTATTATTTACAACAAAGCGCTTTTTTTCCTTTGCAAAAATGCGCAACGCAACAAATCATGAGCTTCGCAGTTTCTGAGATATGAAAATGAATGCTTGGCTTCTTTAATTTCACAATACTTTTGCCTGCTCATACTACGATAGACCAGCAAGGCATTGAAGCTGATGAGCTAAACAGGAAAAGCACCGTATCTTAAAATTTGTTGTACGAGCTTTGTGGCGATGATGCAAATGATGGGGCCCTACAAGTCACTACTGAGGACAGAGGAGCAGCCCAATTAGCCTGCACCACTGGCCGATGGGACAAGAAATGACGCGAAGAAGAGCCCTTAAGTGCTATAGGAGGCATATGAGACTGAAGTAGCAGAAATCAGGGAGAGCAGAAACAATGTGGGTTTCATCTGGCTAACTCTAGATGCAACAACTTCATGCTGATGACACATGACCGTGCGGTAAGTGATAGCACAGGAGAGAGAAAAAAGGTCTAGGAAGCTTTTGCCACAGATATTTCGGATTGTGGAGACAACGACAGTGATAACGGTGGAACTACTGGCTTGAGTGCGGCTGGGAATTGTGACGATATTGACGGCTTCTTCATCAGAGGCAGGAGATGCTGCCAAGGCTAAAAGGTGCAGTTGAAGCAGTAGCACTCTCGGAACCCTCTCCAAGGTCTTGTTCTCTAATTGTCTGCCAATGAGATATTATATTATGACTATACAGGAGAACTTAAACCGGCGACAAAATTCACATTGTTGATAAAACCTGCCAAATTTCAATCAGAGCAGAAAGCAGAGACACAAGGGGCAAGTTTAATTCAATGGCACTGGCAGTAAAATTGTGACTTAAAAGAGCATGCAGGAGAGAAAAAAATGGAAGTAGACGTACGTGGAAAACCCTTTGGATGACAGCAGGCATGCTAACAGCGGTTGAACAGATCACATAGAGCCAAACATAGACTTTGTTCTTGGATTTTGTGCCCATTCAGTCAGTGGTCAGAAACCCCATCTGAGAAGCTTCTAGAGTGACGGACAGTTGCTCAAAAAGATATTAACTTCAATGAGCACTCGGAAATGTTTCACCAGAAAATCTTCAATCATGTTATCAGTCTCAGGATTCACGGAGTGGGACATAATTTCACATTCAAGATAGAAGACAGCTGACTGAAATATTCAGAAAGGAACTCGAATAATTTAAGTTTGTAGTTTGTTTTGCCTACCCTGCAGCTTGTTAAAATTCAAATTCAGCTCCAACAACGTGGAACCTGATAGTGCACGGATTTGACACATGTGAAAGTTAAACAAGTGGACTTAACCAAAAAATGACCACAGAAAAATGGAGTTGAATGATGTGAGCAATTTGTGCGCATTGGCGGAAATCACAGACTCCAAGCATACGAGCATAAGAGACACTGGAGAATTTGTTCACACAGCTGATGGGACTATTCAGAGTAGAGTCATTATCGGTGTTCAGAATCTGCTTTATTTTTGAAGACCATCAACAATTTGTGTTTGTGGTCATGCTTAACGAAAAGATTGAAGCACTTACCAGAAAAAAAATTGCTCACCCTTCGAAATGCCTTAGGAGTAAACAAGACAACGCGTAATAGTTTCTCTCGGCGAATACAAAAAATTACTAATTGGATGCAGGCGTTCTACAGGAGAAATCCACACCAAAGACGCCACAGCAAAACTCTTTATCATAGAGACGCAACAGGACCTTGCTGGAGACTGCATTAATTTTGCTTATCGACTCAGGTCTTCCCACGATGATGTTGGGAGCAGCAATTGATTACGCAACAATGACTAGAAAGTTGTTTGTGAGACGAGGAGAAGAAGGATGCTCAGCGCGTGAAATTGAGGGTTTAGAGGTTTCCAATTAAAAAATATCTTGTTTGGTTGCACAGTCTTCACCATGAGGAAGAGGGAATGAGACGTCAGATCACTTAAACTCAAGGCACTGGAAGAAAAACTCGTGGATAACACTGAGGGTGACAACTGATAAGTGTACATACCCAACACAAGCAAGGCAATGGCATTCCAAGACTGGGTAAACAAGGAGTCTGAACAAAACAGAGACGCCTGATATGATAGAAGGGTGTCAGAAAAATTTGGCGTCTGGTACAGAGATGATGGTACGGCACATCTAATGATTAGAGACGGCACATCTAATGCAATAAAGGAGAACTGCATAACGCAGAGACGAAATATCTAACATGCTTGAAGAAGTAGCCTCAGATGAAGGACCTACTGCAACAAGAGGGAGTCATAGAGTTTCAGAGTCACTAGCAAATATTGACGAAGAGGATTTTTTACCCACATTCAGTTCGCTTCAATAAGGATGCACAGAAACAAGCGCGCATCAAAAACGAAGCTCTCTTTGAGGCTGAGGGCTTTGGAAAAGTGTAACAAAATAAGATTTTGAGACTTATGCGCCCACCAAACAGAAACAACCATTATTGCACTCCAACTGTCAGCGACGCAAGGGCGTGCGATGCATCAGTTGCATGCCAGGAAGCTTTGGTGCACTTGCCAATTGGGGAAGAGATATATCTGGATCCAACCGAGGAGTTTTTAAAATGAGGAAAAGATGAGAGAAAAAAGAATGTCAACTAATTAAATAAAAAATCAGTTTATTGTTTGAAACAAACTGCTGACAACTGGTGCGAGTAAATGTCGAATTCTCTAATGAGACCAGAGCTTTGTGACTAGTTTACCAGAAGCAGAAACGACCTTCATCTCAATCTGGGTTGACGATACCAAAGTAGCATCAAGACGCATGACAGTGCTCTCAGATGTCAAGAAGGTTATAGGGGCAAGAACTCACTTGAATAGAAAAGAGGGTCTTTTGGTCTTAGAGTAGACAAGAAGAAGTCAAAGACACAGTCAATCAAGAGCGCTGCATAGAGACAAGGGTTGAGTGGTTTGAAGTAGATATGTACAAACCCTCAAGGACTTCAACTGACTTGAACTTCATACAACACAGAACATAGACGAAGAAGAGAATCAGAGGCCCTACCGGAGTTTAATTGGGTATCTTCTCTTTTGGGCACTCAGATGAATCCAGTCATCTTTTTTATAATGAATATTCTGTATAGACCAACGAATTCACGTGAAATTGCCACCAGCACTTCAGAAGCACTGTTCTTGAAACAATTCCTAGAGTACTGTGGTATCTTAAAGAATCATCCAATATCAATTTGGGAGGACCATTTCGTTCGTAAAAAATTGGGCCAAACTGCAGTCATGCATAAGTTGAGCAAACACATTCTGACAAAATTTCGCTTCATTCAGGAAAAGACGAATGATGGGACGATTGCAATTCTCTACATTCCGACTGAAAAATTAGCCGCCCACATCCTCGAAAAAACCTTGACTCCCATCGAAGCTGGAAACAGTCAAAAATGTTACAAGGGCCTACGCTATATTCAATTGGCTTCGATCTTTGTGGGGGTAATGCAAATAGAACTTCACCTTACTGAACTCATATCCTCAAATTTAGAAAGATTGGTTATTTTTTTACCTGTACAATTGATTTGACGAACTGTCATAAAAAACAGTATGTAAATAGACACATTTTTATCCCTCCATGAATCACAATGTAAAAAAGAACCGTTTTGAAAGCGCGTCATTTTTGTCAAATATGAAAACTTGCTTTTTTCCAGTACCTACTATTATACTCTCTAGAGAACTAAATTTTTCAAATTAAGAATGAAATGCCTGTATTCAACCTGCGAAATTATATCAACCAAAAACCTGTATTAAACTACAAAAGACAATTGTAATTTTTTTAATTTGGAAGTTTTCTATTTCTCTTATTTTTATTTCTATCGCTTACCAAAAAAGCGTGTGAGAATTTTATGAGAGTTTCCCACAATTTTATGAGAGTTTCGCAAAACTTTTTTGAATCTACTCGAAAAAAAATGTCAGTAGCACAATACAGGTTGCAAGATCTTTTAAAATGAAGGTTATTATGCAATAATTTCTGTAGAATAAAGCTTTACTGCTAGACTTTTACAACGTTAGTTTCCCAAGACTTATTAAATAATCAATCCTCTCGCGACAGTTGATAGTGCTGTGTCAGCGAAATTCACAAAAAAACTGAATAATGATTATATTTTAAACCAGAAGTAAAATAGAATAGCGTTTTAACGTTACGCAACCTGAATATAAACCGATACAGACCAATTCCCCAGAACAAAAAATGAAACCGTTCAAATATGGATGCTCGAAGCATTGGTTACGAATCACATTGCCGCAAAAAATGTAGACTTCATTTTCGTTGCGGACATTGAGGAGAACATTTTAACAACAACTGATTTGATTTGTAACGTAAGTTTACACCCATATTTGCGATAATTTTTCGTGATATTGCAAATTTTTCACGCTATCATGAATGAAATGTATGAGTTAAAAATCTGCATTTTTTATGGGTTTTCTTAACCCTAAACTATTTTTGCAAACTTTTTTCTGGAAATTTACAAATGAAAATTGGACAAATGTCAATTTGCAAGCCGTATATAAGCGTATTATTATACAAGATAGGCTTTGCGATCGGATCATGGGTTGACGACATCATAGTAGCATCAAGACGCTTGATAGTGATATCAGATGTTAAGAAGATTCTAGAAGCAACAATTTGTCTAGAAGCAATAATTTAATTTTGGGTCTCACAGTAGGCAAGAATAGGGCAAAGACAGATTTAATCAAGAGCACTACATAAGGACTATGCTTTAGAGAAATAAAAGGGATATGGGCAAACCCTAAAGGACTCCAACTGATCTGAAACTCTGGCAACATAGAACAGACACGAAAAGTGAATCAGAGGGCCTACCGAAGCTTAGGTGATTCTCTTCCCTTTTGGACAAACAGATGATTCCAGGCATCATGTTTACAACGAACATTCTGCATAGACTTTTGAATTCACCTACAAATCAAAGCTGACGATGTGGAAAACGACTCTTACGTCATCTTCAAGGTTCAAAATTATTAAAACTTAATTAGACGAAGGCGACTGAGTATGATATAGAGGGGGACGGGATGCAGACTGGTCTGGTGATGTGAATGACCGACAATCAACGACCCGCCACTTTTTCATGCTCAAGAGACTTGGGGTGTCAAGAAGCAGGCCTCAGTTTCTATTTCTTCAAAGGAAGCAAAATATCGGGCATTCCACAAGCAGTTCAGAAGCACTCTGCTCGAAACAATTCCTGGAGGTTTTTGGTATCTAACAGAATCATCTAATATCATTTTGGGAGGAAAACTATATTTGTTCTAAAATGGCCAAATTGGATTCATACTCAAGTTGAGCAAACCCTTCGAGACGAAAATTCGCTTCATTCAGGACAATGCGAAAGATGGGACTATTCCATTTTGCTACGTTCCGACTGAAAAGTTGGCAGCCGACATCTTCAAAAGAAACTTGACCCGCATCGAAGTTGGAAACATTCAGAAATATTATAAAGGGATTACACTATATCCAATCGGCTCCGGTCTGTGTGGGAGTTTTACAAAATTGAACTCCGTCTTATAGAACTCATATCTTTAAATTTGTGAAAGATTCAATATTTGTCTTACCTGTACAATTGATGTGACAATTTTGAAATGATGAATGTGAGCTTCAATTGTTCAATTGCTAAAATTAATAGATGCTATATATTGTATTATTTGTCATTAAAGCAGTATATAAATAGACACACTATTATCCCACCATGAATGACGATGTTGTAATAGAACCGTTTTTTGATTCGCTTCCTTGTTGTCGAATACAAAAGCCTGCTTTTTTCGAGTCCCTGTCATTCATCTTTTGAATCACCAACATTGATCTATTATATAGATTTCTCCTGAAATTCTCTATTATCTATTATGTTTATAACCTGTTCTTATTCTCTATAGAAAAATTAATTTTTATTATTTAGAACAAAATGCCTGTTTTCCACTTGTGAAAGTCGGTCACCCAATAACCCGTATTAAACTACAACAGACAATTGTAATTTTTTGGATTCAAATTCTTCTATCTTGCTTTTTTCTATAGCTAACGGGATACCAGAATAGCTCGTCTATTGCAATTTTATGAGAGTTTCGCAACCCTTTTTTCGAATTTACTTCAAATAGATGTCATTAGCACGATACAGATTGCAAGATATTATAAATTGAAGGTTAATGCACAATAACTTCTGACGAAGAGTGCATTACTGCTAGGCATTTACGAGGTTAGTTTCCTGAAACTTATCAAATAATCTTTCATCCCGCGGCAGTTGCTAATGCTGTGTCAGCGAAATTAAATGAGAATTATATTCTAAACCCAGAGCTATAAAATAGAATAGCCTCGTTAACGTTTTTTTTTTTTACTCAACCTGAAATTAAACAAGAAGTTACCTCGAACCCAAATTAAAATGCCGTATAAATATGGGTGCTCGAAGTATTAGTTACGAATCATATTGCCTCAAAAGTAGTAGACAGCATTTTCAATGCCAACACTGGGGAGAACATTTCAACAACAGTTGATTTGATGTGTAACGTAAGTTTACACCCATATTTGTAAGATTCTTTCTTGATATCGCAATTTTTTCAAGCAGTCGTGCATGAATTATGTTAAAAATATGCTTAACCCAAACCATTTTTGCAAAATTTTTGTGGAGTTTACAAATAAAAACCGGATAATTGTCAATTTGCAAAGCCGGATATAATTGTATTATGTTACAAGATAGGTGTTGCGATCTGAGGGATTGGATGTAGTTTAATTGATTTTGAAAACTTAAACCAAAAATCATTGATGAGGAAGAGAATTCTCTGTTACAAGTCCAGGCGTCGTTAATTGTAAAGTGAATCACAAAGTTGATTTGGGAAAACAATATTGCCAGTCAGAAATGAGTTAGTTCATTTTCTACCTAAAACTGGGGAAGATCGGGATTCAACTGACGCTAAAACACTCTTTTCGGAACATTGCAAAACAGTTTATATTTCTCAGAAAATTTTGTAAATGCATCGGGATAATCTTGTAATCCACTCTGAAAATGGTCTTAATACAATTAGAAGTATAATTGGGTTCATCCATGAGTATGATACCATTATTGCTTCGACCAGCTGATATTTAGACAAATTATGCAACCATTGAACGTTCACAACAATGTGCTCCAAATAGTATTTTTCCATGAACCTCACCCAATAACGAGGGAGCCAGAGTAAGATCCAGG
>NC_134477.1:35924041-36013794 GCF_964194025.1 Convolutriloba macropyga | reverse complement strand
TCACTCCTGCATAACTCTGAGGGCAATTTTTAGCAGTTTTAATTTCTTCATGTTCAGGAGACGTAATATTTTGCAACATAACGGTTCGTTATTCGAGGCTTTGACTTCCCCAGACGAACTCCAACGGTTATCTTGTAAGATCTTGCAAGATTCTTGCAAATAACGTTTATCTTGCAAGATCTTGCAAGACTCTTGCAAACAACGTTTATCTTGCAAGATGCAAGATCCGGACGTTTATCTTGCAAGAATCTTGAAAGATCTTGCAAGATAACCGTCATAAAAATTTAGTAGTTTTAAACTTGAAAACAATCAGAAACGTTGATTTAACGTTTTGTGTAGCGATAAAACAACGTTTTTACTGATTGAATATGTACATGGCGAAAAAAGTCTTTTCACTGATTCCAGGCACATTTCAATAGTTGTTTTTTTTACTTATATTGCCTACACCAAGTGTGACTAGTGTATTGGGCACGAAAACATGTAGCAATATAGCCTCCAGGGACTTCCAGTTTGGTGTTTATGATGTTTTGTACGATTTTTTTTTCTTGATATGAGGCTTTTCACTCACTCCTGTCACATTGAATTACAAAAAGTGTTTAAATACCATGAAAATTAATTGACAGTAGTGCGATGAATTGACCACACTTGTATGGGAGGCAGAAAAGCCGATATTACTTTTTGCATAGCGATAAAATAACGTTTTTTGTTGATTTAATGTGTACATGTTTAAAATCGTAAAATGTCAATTTGGTAAGCCTTCCGATCCATTTAAAAAGCGTTCTATAGCAGAACAGCACTCCTACTGAGGGTAACCCACAGTTAAACTTTAAAAAATTGAGTCAAAAAATTTTTTTGCCTTAAACCAATTTTTCTCTCGGGCCTAAACAGAAAGTTTCATATGTACTTTACCGGCGATAACGTATTTGAAAGATCGGTTTCAAAAACAACTATTCAATAGTTGTTTTTTTTACTTATATTGCCTACACCAAGTGTGACTAGTGTATTGGGCACGAAAACATGTAGCAATATAGCCTCCAGGGACTTCCAGTTTGGTGTTTATGATGTTTTGTACAATTTTTTTTTCTTGATATGAGACTTTTTACTCACTCCTGTCACATTGAATTACAAATAGTGTTTAAATACCATGAAAATTAATTGACAGTAGTGCAATGAATTGGACCACACACGTATGGGAGGCAGAAAAGCTGATATTACGTTTTGCATAGCGATAAAATAACGTTTTTTGTTTATTTAATCTGTATATGTCGAAAATCGAAAATTGTCAATTTGGTAAGCCTTCCGATCCATTTAAAAGGCGTTCTATAGCAGAACAGCACTCCTACTGAGGGTAACACACAGTTAAACTTTAAAAAATTGAGTCAAAAGATTTTTTGCCTTAAACCAATTTTTCTCTCGGGCCTAAACAGAAAGTTTCATATGTACTTTACCGGCGATAAGGTATTTGAAAGACCGGTTTCAAAAAAAACTATTCAATAGTTGTTTTTTTTACTTATATTGCCTACACCAAGTGTAACTAGTGTAATGGGCACGAAAACATGTAGCAATATAGCCTCCAGGGACTTCCAGTTTGGTGTTTATGATGTTTTGTACGATTTTTTTTTCTTGATATGAGACTTTTCACTCACTCCTGTCACATTGAATTACAAATAGTGTTTAAATACCATGAAAATTAATTGAGAGTAGTGCAATGAATTGGACCACACACGTATGGGAGGCAGAAAAGCTGATATTACGTTTTGCATAGCGATAAAATAACGTTTTTTGTTGATTTAATGTGTACATGGCGAAAATCGTAAAATGTCATTTTGGTAAGCCTTCCGATCCATTTAAAAAACGTTCTATAGCAGAACAGCACTCCTAATGAGGGTAACCCACAGTTAAACTTTAAAAAATTGAGTCAAAAAATTTTTTGCCTTAAACCAATTTTTCTCTCGGGCCTAAACAGAAAAATTCATATGTACTTTACCGGCGATAACGTATTTGAAAGACCGGTTTCAAAAAAAAATATTTAATAGTTGTTTTTTTTACTTATATTGCCTACACCAAGTGTGACTAGTGTATTGGGCACGAAAACATGTAGCAATATAGCCTCCAGGGACTTCCAGTTTGGTGTTTATGATGTTTTGTACGATTTTTTTTCTTGATATGAGACTTTTCACTCACTCCTGTCACATTGAATTACAAATAGTGTTTAAATACTATGAAAATTAATTGACAGTAGTGCGATGAATTGGACCACACTTGTATGGGAGGCAGAAAAGCCGATATTACTTTTTGCATAGCGATAAAATAACGTTTTTTGTTGATTTAATGTGTACATGGCGAAAATCGTAAAATGTCAATTTGGTAAGCCTTCCGATCCATTTAAAAAGCGTTCTATAGCAGAACAGCACTCCTACTGAGGGTAACCCACAGTTAAACTTTAAAAAATTGAGTCAAAAAATTTTTTGCCTAAAACCAATTTTTCTCTCGGGCCTAAACAGAAAGTTTCATATGTACTTTACCGGCGATAACGTATTTGAAAGACCGGTTTCAAAAAAAACTATTCAATAGTTGTTTTTTTTTACTTATATTGCCTACACCAAGTGTGACTAGTGTATTGGGCACGAAAACATGTAGCAATATAGCCTCCAGGGACTTCCAGGTTGGTGTTTATGATGTTTTGTACGATTTTTTTTTCTTGATATGAGACTTTTCACTCACTCCTGTCACATTGAATTACAAATAGTGTTTAAATACCATGAAAATTAATTGACAGTAGTGCGATGAATTGGACCACACTTGTATGGGAGGCAGAAAAGCCGATATTACTTTTTGCATAGCGATAAAATAACGTTTTTTGTTGATTTAATGTGTACATGGCGAAAATCGTAAAATGTCAATTTGGTAAGCCTTCCGATCCATTTAAAAAGCGTTCTATAGCAGAACAGCACTCCTACTGAGGGTAACCCACAGTTAAACTTTAAAAAATTGAGTCAAAAAATTTTTTGCCTTCAACCATTTTTTCTCTCGGGCCTAAACAGAAAGTTTCATATGTACTTTACCGGCGATAACGTATTTGAAAGACAGGTTTCAAAAAAAACTATTCAATAGTTGTTTTTTTACTTATATTGCCTACACCAAGTGTGACTAGTGTATTGGGCACGAAAAAATATAGCAATATAGCCTCCAGGGACTTCCAGTTTGGTGTTTATGATGTTTTGTACGATTTTTTTTTCTTGATATGAGACTTTTCACTCACTCCTGTCACATTGAATTACAAATAGTGTTTAAATACCATGAAAATTAATTGACAGCAGTGCGATGAATTGGACCACACTTGTATGGGAGGCAGAAAAGCCTATATTACTTTTTGCATAGCGATAAAATAACGTTTTTTGTTGATTTAATGTGTACCTGGCGAAAATCGTAAAATGTCAATTTGGTAAGCCTTCCGATCCATTTAAAAAGCGTTCTATAGCAGAACAGCACTCCTACTGAAGGTAAACCACAGTTAAACTTTAAAAAACTGAGTCAAAAAATTTTTTGCCTTAAACCAATTTTTCTCTCGGGCCTAAACAGAAAGTTTCATATGTACTTTACCGGCGATAACGTATTTGAAAGACCGGTTTCAAAAAAAATTGTTCAATAGTTGTTTTTTTTACTTCTATTGCCTACACCAAGTGTGACTAGTGTATTGGGCACGAAAACATGTAGCAATATAGCCTCCAGGGACTTCCAGTTTGGTGTTTATGATGTTTTGTACCATTTTTTTTCCTGAAATGAGACTTTTCACTCACTCCTGTCACATTGAATTACAAATAGTGTATAAATACCATGAAAATTAATTAACAGTAGTGCGATGAATTGGACCACACTTGTATGGGAGGCAGAAAAGCTGATATTACTTTTTGCATAGCGATAAAATAACGTTTTTTGTTGATTTAATGTGTACATGTCGAAAATCGTAAAATGTCAATTTGGTAAGCCTTCCGATCCATTTAAAAAGCGTCATATAGCAGAACAGCACTCCTACTGAGGGTAACCCACGGTTAAACTTTAAAAAATTGAGTCAAAAAATTTTTTGCCTTACACCAATTTTTCTCTCGGGCCTAAACAAAGTTTTATATGTACTTTACCGGCGATAACGTATTTGAAAGACCGGTTTCAAAACAAATTATTTAATAGTTGTTTTTTTTACTTATATTGCCTATACCAAGTGTGACTAGTGTATTGGGCACGAAAACATGTAGCAATATAGCCTCCAGGGACTTCCAGTTTGGTGTTTATGATGTTTTGTACCATTTTTTTTCCTGAAATGAGACTTTTCACTCACTCCTGTCACATTGAATTACAAATAGTGTATAAATACCATGAAAATTAACTAACAGTAGTGCGATGAATTGCACCACACTTGTATGGCAGGCAGAAAAGCTGATATTACTCTTTGCATAGCGATAAAATAACGTTTTTTGTTGATTTAATGTGTACATGGCGAAAATCGTAAAATGTCATTTTGGTAAGCCTTCCGATCCATTTAAAAAGCGTTCTATAGCAGAACAGCACTCCTAATGAGGGTAACCCACAGTTAAACTTTAAAAAATTGAGTCAAAAAATTTTTTGCCTTAAACCAATTTTTCTCTCGGGCCTAAACAGAAAAATTCATATGTACTTTACCGGCGATAACGTATTTGAAAGACCGGTTTCAAAAAAAAATATTTAATAGTTGTTTTTTTTACTTATATTGCCTACACCAAGTGTGACTAGTGTATTGGGCACGAAAACATGTAGAAATATAGCCTCCAGGGACTTCCAGTTTGGTGTTTATGATGTTTTGTACCATTTTTTTTTCCTGAAATGAGACTTTTCACTCACTCCTGTCACATTGAATTACAAATAGTGTATAAATACCATGAAAATTAATTACCAGTAGTGCGATGAATTGGACCACACTTGTATGGGAGGCAGAAAAGCTGATATTACTTTTTGCATAGCGATAAAATAACGTTTTTTGTTGATTTAATGTGTACATGGCGAAAATCGTAAAATGTCAATTTGGTAAGCCTTCCGATCCATTTAAAAAGCGTTCTATAGCAGAACAGCACTCCTACTAAGGATAACCCACAGTTGAACTTTAAAAATTTGAGTCAAAAAATTTTTTGCCTTAAACCAATTTTTCTCTCGGGCCTAAACAGAAAGTTTCATATGTACTTTACCGGCGATAACGTATTTGAAAGACCGGTTTCAAAAAAAATTATTCAATAGTTGTTTTTTTTACTTATATTGCCTACACCAAGAATGACTAGTGTATTGGGCTCGAAAACATGTAGCAATATAGCCTCCAGGGACTTCCAGTTTGGTGTTTATGATGTTTTGTACCATTTTTTTTCCTGAAATGAGACTTTTCACTCACTCCTGTCACATTGAATTACAAATAGTCTATAAATACCATGAAAATTAATTAACAGTAGTGCGATGAATTGGACCACACTTGTATGGGAGGCAGAAAAGCTGATATTACTTTTTGCATAGCGATAAAATAACGTTTTTTGTTGATTTAATGTGTACATGGCGAAAATCGTAAAATGTCAATTTGGTAAGCCTTCCGATCCATTTAAAAAGCGTTCTATAGCAGAACAGCACTCCTACTGAGGATAACCCACAGTTAAATTTTAAAAATTTGAGTCAAAAAATTTTTTGCCCTAAACCAATTTTTCTCTCGGGCCTAAACACAGAAAGTTTCATATGTACTTTACCGGCGATAACTTATTTGAAAGACCGGTTTCAAAAAATTATTCAATAGTTGTTTTTTTTACTTAATTTGCCTACACCAAGTGTGACTAGTGTATTGGGCACAAAAAGATGTAGTAATAGAGCCTCCAGGGACTTCCAGTTTGGTGTTTTTGATGTTTTGTACGATTTTTTTTTCTGTATATGAGACTTTTCACTCACTCCTGTCACATTGAATTACAAATAGTGTTTAAATACCATGAAAATAATTAACAGTAGTGCGATGAATTTGACTACACTTGTATGGGAGGCAGAAAAGCTGATATTACATTTTGCATAGCGATAAAATAACGTTTTTTGTTGATTTAATGTGTACATGGCGAAAATCGTAAAATGTCAATTTGGTAAGCCTTCCGATCCATTTAAAAAGCGTTCTATAGCAGAACAGCACTCCTACTGAGGATAACCCACAGTTAAATTTTAAAAATTTGAGTCAAAAAATTTTTTGCCTTAAACCAATTTTTCTCTCGGGCCTAAACAGAAAGTTTCATATGTACTTCACCGGCGATAACGTACTTGAAAGACCGGTTTCAAAAAAATTTTTTCAATATTTGTTTTTTTTACTTATATTGCCTACACTAAGTGTGACTAGTGTATTGGGCACGAAAACATGTAGCAATATAGCCTCCAGGGACTTCCAGTTTGGTGTTTATGATGTTTTGTACCTTTTTTGTTCCTGAAATGAGACTTTTCACTCAATCCTGTCACATTGAATTACAAATAGTGTATAAATACCATGAAAATTAATTAACAGTAGTGCGATGAATTGGACCACACTTGTATGGGAGGCAGAAAAGCTGATATTACTTTTTGCATAGCGATAAAATAACGTTTTTTGTTGATTTAATGTGTACATGGCGAAAATCGTAAAATGTCAATTTGGTAAGCCTTCCGATCCTTTTAAAAATCGTTCTATAGCAGAACAGCACTCCTACTGAGAATAACCCACAGTTAAACTTTAAAAATTTGAGTCAAAAAATTTTTTGCCTTAAACCAATTTTTCTCTCGGGCCTAAACAGAAAGTTTCATATGTACTTTACCGGCGATAACGTATTTGAAAGACCAGTTTCAAGAAAAATTATTCAATAGTTGTTTTTTTGACTTATATTGCCTACACCAAGTGTGACTAGTGTATTGGGCACGAAAACATGTAGCAATATAGCCTCCAGTGACTTCCAGTTTGGTGTTTATGATGTTTTGTACCATTTTTTTTCCTGAAATGAGACTTTTCACTCACTCCTGTCACATTGAATTACAAATAGTGTTTAAATACCATGAAAATTAATTAACAGTAGTGCGATGAATTGGACCACACTTGTATGAGAGGCAGAAAAGCTGATATTACTTTTTGCATAGCGATAAAATAACGTTTTTTGTTGATTTAATGTGTACATGGCGAAAATCGTAAAAATGTCAATTTGGTAAGCCTTCCGATCCATTTAAAAAGCGTCATATAGCAGAACAGCACTCCTACTGAGGGTAACCCACAGTTAAACTTTAAAAAATTGAGTCAAAATTTTTTTTGCCTTAAACCAATTTTTCTCTCGGGCCTAAACAGAAAGTTTCATATGTACTTTACCGGCGATAACGTATTTGAAAGACCGGTTTGAAAGAAAATTATTCAATAGTTGTTTTTTTACTTATATTGCCTACACCAAGTGTGATTAGTGTATTGGGCACAAAAACATGTAGTAATATAGCCTGCAGGGACTTCCAGTTTGGTGTTTATGATGTTTTGTACCATTTTTTTTCTTGAAATGAGACTTTTCACTTACTCCTGTCACATTGAATTACAAATAGTCTTTAGATACCATGAAAATTAATTAACAGTAGTGCGATGAATTGGACCACACTTGTATGGGAGGCAGAAAAGCTGATATTACTTTTTGCATAGCGATAAAATAACGTTTTTTGTTGATTTAATGTGTACATGGCGAAAATCGTAAAATGTCAATTTGGTAAGCCTTCCGATCCATTTAAAAAGCGTCATATAGCAGAACAGCACTCCTACTGAGGGTAACCCACAGTTAAACTTTAAAAAATTGAGTCAAAATTTTTTTTGCCTTAAACCAATTTTTCTCTCGGGCCTAAACAGAAAGTTTCATATGTACTTTACCGGCGATAACGTATTTGAAAGACCGGTTTGAAAGAAAATTATTCAATAGTTGTTTTTTTTACTTATATTGCCTACACCAAGTGTGACTAGTGTATTGGGAACCAAAACATGCAGTAATATAGCCTCCAGGGACTTCCAGTCTGGTGTTTATGATGTTTTGTACCATTTTTTTTCCTGAAATGAGACTTTTCACTCACTCCTGTCACATTGAATTACAAATAGTGTTTAAATACCATGAAAATTAATTAACAGTAGTGCGATGAATTAGACCACACTTGTATGGGAGGCAGAAAAGCTGATATTACTTTTTGCATAGCGAAAAAATAACGTTTTTTGTTGATTTAATGTGTACATGGCGAAAATCGTAAAATGTCAATTTGGTAAGCCTTCCGATCCATTTAAAAAGCGTTCTATAGCAGAACAGCACTCCTACTGAGGGTAACCCACAGTTAAACTTTCAAAATTTGAGTCAAAAAATTTTTTGCCCTAAACCAATTTTTCTCTCGGGCCTAAACACAGAAAGCTTCATATGTACTTTACCGGCGATAACGTATTTGAAAGATCGGTTTCAAAAAAAACTATTCAATAGTTGTTTTTTTTACTTATATTGCCTACACCAAGTGTGACTAGTGTATTGGGCACAATAAGAGGTAGTAATAGAGCCTCCAGGGACTTCCAGTTTGGTGTTTATGATGTTTTGTACGATTTTTTTTCTTGATATGAGACTTTTCACTCAATCCTGTCATATTGAATTACAAATAGTGTTTAAATACCATGAAAATTAATTAACAGTAGTGCGATGAATTGGACCACACTTGTATGGGAGGCAGAAAAGCCGATATTACTTTTTGCATAGCGATAAAATAACGTTTTTTGTTGATTTAATGTGTACATGGCGACAATTGTAAAATGTCAATTTGGTAAGCTTTCCGATCCATTTAAAAAACTTTCTATAGCAGAACAGCACTCCTACTGAGGGTAACACACAGTTAAACTTCGAAAATTTGAGACAAAAATTTTTTTGCCTTAAACCAATTTTTCTCTCGGGCCTAAACAGAAAGTTTCATATGTACTTTACCGGCGATAACGTATTTGAAAGACCGGTTTCAAAAAAAATATTCAATAGTTGTTTTTTTACTTATATTGCCTACACCAAGTGTGACTAGTGTATTCGCCAAGAAAACATGTAGCAATATAGCCTCTAGGGACTTCCAGTTTGATGTTTATGATGTTTTGTACCATTTTTTTCCCTGAAATGAGACTTTTCACTCACTCCTGTCACATTGAATTACAAATAGTGTTTAAATCCCATGAAAATTAATTAACAGTAGTGCGATGAATTGGACCAAACTTTCATGGGAGGCAGAAACGCTGATATTACTTTTTGCATAGCGATAAAATAACGTTTTTTGTTGATTTAATGTGTACATGACGAAAATCGTAAAATGTCAATTTGGTAAGCCTTCCGATCCATTTAAAAAGCGTTCTATAGCAGAACAGCACTACTACTGAGGGTAACCCAAAGTTAAACTTTAAAAAATTGAGTCAAAAAATTTTTTGCCTTAAACCAATTTTTCTCTCGGGCCTAAACAGAAAGTTTCATATGTACTTTACCAGCGATAACATGTTTGAAAGACCGGTTTCAAAAAAAATTATTCAATAGTTGTTTTTTTGACTTATATTGCCTACACCAAGTGTGACTAGTGTATTGGGCACAAAAACATGTAGTAATATAGCCTCCAGGGACTTCCAGATTGGTGTTTATGATGTTTTGTACCATTTTTTTTCTTGAAATGAGATTTTTCACTCACTCCTGTCACATTGAATTACAAATAGTGTTTAAATACCATGAAAATTAATTAACAGTAGTGCGATGAATTGGACCAAACTTGTATGGGAGGCAGAAACGCTGATATTACTTTTTGCATAGCGATAAAGTAACGTTTTTTGTTGATTTAATGTGTACATGACGAAAATCGTAAAATGTCATTTTGGTAAGCCTTCCGATCCATTTAAAAAGCGTTCTATAGCAGAACAGCACTACTACTGAGGGTAACCCAAAGTTAAACTTTAAAAAATTGAGTCAAAAAATTTTTTGCCTCAAACCAATTTTTCTCTCGGGCCTAAACAGAAAGTTTCATATGTACTTTACCGGCGATAACATGTTTGAAAGACCGGTTTCAAAAAAAATTATTCAATAGTTGTTTTTTTTTACTTATATTGCCTACACCAAGTGGACTAGTGTATTGGGCACAAAAACATGTAGTAATATAGCATCCAGGGACTTCCAGTTTGGTGTTTATGATGTTTTGTACCATTTTTTTTCTTGAAATGAGACTTTTCACTCACTCCTGTCACATTGAATTACAAATAGTGTTTAAATACAATGAAAATCAATTAACAGTAGTGCGATGAATTGGACCACACTTGTATGGGAGGCAGAAAAGCTGATATTACTTTTTGCATAGCGATAAAATAACGTTTTTTGTTGACTTAATGTGTACATGGCGAAAATCGTAAAATGTCAATTTGGTAAGCCTTCCGATCCATTTAAAAAGCGTTCTATAGCAGAACAGCACTCCTACTGAGGGTAACACACAGTTTAATTTCAAAAATTTGAGTCAAAAAATTTTTTGCCTTAAACCAATTTTTCTCTCGGGCCTAAATAGAAAGTTTCATATGTACTTTACGGGCGATAACGTATTTGAAAGACCGGTTTCAAAAAAAATTATTCAATAGTTGTTTTTTTTACTTATGTTGCCTACACCAAGTGTGACTAGTGTATTGGGCACCAAAACATGCAGTAATATAGCCTCCAGGGACTTCCAGTCTGGCGTTTATGATGTTTTGTACGATTTTTTTTCTTGAAATGATACTTTTCACTCACGCCTGTCAGATTGAATTACAAATAGGGTTTAAATACCATGAAAATTAACTGACAGTAGTGCGATGAATTGAACCACACTTGTATGGGAGGCAGAAAAGCTGATATTACTTTTTGCATAGCGATAAAATAACGTTTTTTGTTGATTTAATGTGTACATGTCGAAAATCGTAAATTGTCAATTTGGTAAGCCTTCCGATCCATTTAAAAAGCGTTCTATAGCAGAACAGCACTCCTACTGAGGGTAACCCACAGTTAAACTTCAAAAATTTGAGTCAAAAAATTTTTTGCCTTAAACTAATTTTTCTCTCGGGCCTAAACAGAAAGTTTCATATGTACTTTACCGCCGATAAAGTATTTGAAAGACCGGTTTCAAAAAAAATTATTCAAAAGTTGCTTTTTCGACTTATATTGCCTACATCAAGTGTGACTAGTGTATTGGGCACGAAAACATGTAGCAATATAGCCTCCAGGGACTTCCAGTTTGGTGTTTATGATGTTTTGTACGATTTTTTTTCTTGAAATGAGACTTTTCACTCACTCCTGTCACATTGAATTACAAATAGTGTTTAAATACCAAGAAAATTAATTGAAAGTAGTGCAATGAATTGGACCACACACGTATGGGAGGCAGAAAAGCTGATATTACGTTTTGCATAGCGATAAAATAACGTTTTTTGTTTATTTAATGTGTATATGTCGAAAATCGAAAATTGTCAATTTGGTAAGCCTTCCGATCCATTTAAAAGGCGTTCTATAGCAGAACAGCACTCCTACTGAGGGTAACACACAGTTTAATTTCAAAAATTTGAGTCAAAAAATTTTTTGCTTTAAACCAATTTTTCTCTCGGGCCTCAACAGAAAGTTTCATATGTACTTTACCGGCGATAACGTATTTGAAACACCGGTTTCATGAAAATTGGTTCAACAAAAGTTTTCTACATAAATATGGCCTACACCAAGTGTGATTAGTTAAGTAGACACCAAAAAATGTAAGAGTAAGGCCTCCAGAGATTTCCAGCCTTTTGTTTATAATGTTATTTTCGATTTTTCTCACTTGATATAAGACGGTTCACTGACTCCAGCCACATTTAACTATACATAGGATTCAAATACAACAAAAACTAATTGCAGTTGACAGGTTGAGTTGGGCCATACACCTAGAGGACACAGAAAAGTTGGTCTTACGTTTTGCGTAGCGATAAAATAACGTCTGCACTTATTAAATGTACACATGGCGAAATTCGTAAATGGGCACTTTTGCTAGCGTTTCGATTACTTTAGAGAGTGATCTATAGCAAAGCAGCACTCTTTCTGAGGCTAAATAAAAAACTGAGCTAGATTTCTGTTATTAGAACAACAATTCTTGTTTCTGAAAACAATGAAAAGAGGTTTTGTTGATTTTTTTCAATCAAATAAGTCATTTTTAACAAATTTAATCAGCGTGAAAAACGACTTCAAGCGTTTTTGCAATTTTTTAATCAAGTGAATCGCTTGTTCGTGTCTTGTTACAGCCGAGGAAAGCTCAAGATTGTTTTAAAAGAAATTTTTGCGTGAAAAAATGTGTTAAAACTTCAAAAAACTTAAATTTTCTTCAGCTGTTTTAAAAGCTAATTTAGAGGTATCTAATAGAATATAGCACTTCCAGAGCACATCTTCTTCTTCGCTAGCTCTTAAATGTTGTATGCCAACAGAACCTCATCAGAAAACGACAGAACAGTCAGATTTTCAGTTCTTTTTTGACTATTTTTTTTACGATTTTGCTCTACTCCTTCACGTCCTGCTCAAAACATTTTCCAAAAAAATGTGTCACTTAGTCAGTTACTGACCGTCAGAGTGGTATTGCTGAGTCACAAACAAGTCTCCTCTTAGAGTGTTGGGTATATTTTGTATGCAACTTGTGTTTGGACTACATTTTTCTAATGTAACAGAAAAAGAAAATTGAAGAAACATTTGTCTTTCGTTTTTAGTGAAACTGATGCATTAATCATGTTTTCAAGTGATGGTTTAGCTATCAATTGACCCTATTAATCTCTCAGTAGGGAGTTTCTATTGTCTGTATCTTGATTTGATAAGGTTATTCTTCGCCTTCAGTTTTTGCTAACAAAATTAGTGTTAATTGATAGTATTTTTGATTGACAAAAATATCGAACATATGCATGTTTTATCAAGTGCTCAGTTGCTTTACGTGCACGTGATATTGCACGTTTATACTACACAAATGCATGCTCAGTACCTGTCTCTCAATTGTGTAGCCCAATCACTCGTTTGAGTAGGCTTTCCTGCTTTTTTGTAGACAAGTAGTTTGCATGAGCAGAAAAATTCGAGTTCACTTGCTTTGTGATACAATTTCTCAGCGGTTTTTCAGCGAAAATTGTCGGGACATATTTCGTTAGACTCCCCATGAACTGGGGGTGCTGTGCGATGTTGGTTATTGCTCTCGTTTGCTCATGTGGTACCGTTATTAATGTCGGAATTTGATATTTAGCTCGTTTTGGTGCATATCTGAAATTGGTGCATACCCTAAAATTTCGGTACCTGAAAAAAGCCATTTTAGCTGTTTACAATGTCTGGGTTTTACTTATAGATGTACCCCGAGTAATTCTCGGCCATTTTTCTGCAAGGTTTTCAGTGATCTTCAAAGTGAACTTGGTCAATTTTGGTGATGCTTCGCGCTTCTTTTCCTGATTTGGTACATTCCCTTTAATGTTGAATAACTCTGCGTAGAGTGAACCGATTTTCAATATTGATAGCCCGTTGAACTCAGCTTGAGCCCTGCTTTAATTCTAGTAGGGTCCCTTATAGTGTTTTCCCAACCAGTTTCGAGAAATTGACCGGTACACCCCCAAGTGCGTTTTTGCCATGGAAGCGGAAGCGTTTAGGAAATTGACGTGGAAAACCTTTCCATTTCAGTATTCACATGTATATTTATCGCTCAAAACATCGGGTATTATCTCCTGAGTGTAATGGTGTATAGTTTGTTGTGTTTCTGAAGGTTTTAGATGTCTATTTTAGCCCAAACTCGTTGGGTACCAAGTCATCTTGGCTACCCCGGTACGAAACGCTAAATCCTTAATAACTTTTTACTGAGTGGACCGATTTTGTTCGTTGATAGCCCGTTGAACTCAGCTTGGTTTCTAGTTTAATTTGGTATATAGTACGTATTTTTTAATGCATGTACAGCCGAAAACTTAGCCAGTACTCGTCATGCCCGTTTTTGACCCATTTGACCTGTTGTCCCAGGAAATTGACCTTGTGAACAGTTGTAAACAGTGTTGTTATAAATATTTATAGCTCTTTACATCTGCGGTTACACCAGGAGTCTAATGGTGTATAGTATGTTGCCTGGTTATAACTTTTAGATGGTTATTTTAGCCGATACACGTTGTGTACCATGTCACTAGTGGGACCAGGTACAAAACGCTAAATCCTTAATAACTTTTTATTGCGTGGACCGATTTTGCTCATTGATAGCTCATTGAACTCAGCTTGGATTCTAGTTTCATTTGGTATATAGTACGTTTTTTTAGTGCATGCACTGTCGAAATCTTAGCCGATACGTATCAGGCCCATTTTGGCCCATTTGACACCTGTTCTGACGTGTATCGGTGATAAAATAGCTGTTTTAGAATGTTTTAAGCTGTTCTGTATGTAGCTACAGTACTGTGGAGTTCCCTTGAACGTTTTATCAAAGTTTGGATGTTATAACTAATTTCTATAACTGATTTTGATGGTCATTCTGCGAGGAGAGTTGGCTATTAGGTACTTTTGGTACCAAACGCTAGATGTTGAATATCTCGTACTAGAATTGGCGAACTGTTGGTCTGGTAATTAAAAGTAACGCAGCATGGAATGTTGTTTCGCTCATATGAAAGCCGTTGGTTTTCGTTTTTTGGGTTTTGAGTGATTAGACTTTTAATGTATGGTCATATTACCAATTTTCAGCCATTTCTTCAATAGAAATTACTTGTTATATGTCGTATTTATGATACAGTTGGTTCAAGAGTGAGTTCATTGTAGCTGTATACAAGTGTCTGTACTGCTATTAGCTGGATTTTGGCATGCTGGTAGTCAATCCTACTTTTTTATAATAATTTTGACATGATAGTCAAAGTGACATTTGGCCATGGTGTACCGTTCATAAAAAGTTTAATTGTTCTGTGTATATCTGATCAATTTAATCCTGTTTGTTGATACAAACTCATTTCGTTCTGAGTGATCTCTTCTAATTGAACCAGGGAGGATTGATTTTTCAGTAAGTTTAAGTTTTTCAGCGAAAACTACGTCTTAATTTTTTTCCCGTTTCTGCCCATTCTGTATCAGAAAATGGCATTTAAAGTTGTAATTGTTTAGTCAAATCTCCTCTGGAATGACCATCAAACTCGGTTCCAACTCTGTGAGTGCACATGGCTGACAGAGTTGAGTTTTAAAGTTCTTTTGGTGTCAACAAACCTTTATTTGATAGTATCGTAATAGTGTAACTGCTTTCAGATTTGATAATCAATTTGAACAATCTTGTTCTTTGGCAAATTTGCGAATTTGAAATATTGACATTGTTATAACCACGCAGCTTCTCAAAGACAGCACCAGTAAGTTCCTTTCATGATCTGGTATTCTAATTCTGCTCTTACGATATTTTTGCGTGTGGTTCAATGGTAGCATTGGACCGATTGTTTTTTTAGTTTTATTGATATTCTATTTTCAAACTCAAGTTTCCTCTTGTGTTCTAGCGACTCCACAATGAGGTAAGATCAACTCCTTTATGTTTATAGTGACTGCCTGAGGTAGCTGAGACAGTCAAAACCGCAATTTTGTCAAAAGTTTGGCATAAAAAATAAGAAAAAATGTATTTGGTTTTTGTTTCGTTGTAGTTCTCTTCTGCTTGCTATTAGCTGCGCAAAGGGTTTCTTTTCCCTACAAATTGATTAGATATCTTGAATCATTTCCTGTAGGTGACTTGAAACACAGCGCAAATGTCAAATTAATTCAAAATCAGAATGCCTTTTTTTGTTCTTGTTTTTTTTTCTTTCAATTTCTTTGTCTTTTTTTTCCAATTTTTCTCTTCCAATTCTTTCTTTTGGTTCTCTGAATGTCCTATTGTTTGCCTTTTAAGTCTTTGATGCTAGGCTTCAAAGGATTCTGGATTTTGGGATTTCTGATTTCAAATGTTTATGAAAATTGTTATAAAAAATTTGTTTCTATTTTCTGTTTTTCCTTTTTGAACCATTTTCTTTTCTCATTTGTGTTAGCATTAACCTAACATGAACTCGTTTTCGATTCCTCACGGAAAAGACAAAATTGTTATTTTACATCTATCTGGGTTTTTGTCTACTTTTCGCAAAAATCTTGTTTTGCATGTTCATCTTAAGAATTTTAATATTTGATCTACTTCAACTTTTTTTCTGATCGAAACTTGTTTTTGAAACCTTTTTCTTGTTTTTAGATGACTTCTACACAGACAAAATCAAAATCTAAAGGAGTAGCTGCTCAGAAGTGTACTCCTATAACATCGAGAAAAAAGTCTGTGCGAAATCTTCAAAAAGAGGAGGATGTCGAACTTCCTCCAGGATACAAGTTTCTGGTTTACTTCGAATGTGACAATAGTTTTGACATTGTAAAGGCAGACCATGGTGGCTGGCCTAATCACCTATCGAATAAAATTAAGCTCTCTATGAAGTACGAAGACGTTCCGTTCAAGTCAGACAAAAACCCTAAACATTTTATCAACGGCCTTGTTATAACGAATGGGCCTAAACCGATTCTCAAACGATTGGGTGATTACATGAATATGCAAATGCTCAAAGGTATTAAAATTGTGGACATGGATCTGACGCAAAACTTTGAAACTGCTCGTCAGGAGGTTGAACAGGAGATTAGCGGTGTTTCAACTCAACAGTCTTGCAATAAAAGTCGTGAAGTTTCTGCGGTTGTTGAGGAATCTGATGAGGAAAGTTGGGCTGATGAAAATGATGAGGAAGAAGCTGACATGCCGGCTTCTGAAGTTCTCCAAAGGCCAGTTGTTCCCAGAACCGAAGCCAGTGTACCCATAGAGTACAATCAAATGGTATATATTTAAAACAAGTAGTAAGACCTCATTACTGTCAAACATTTTTGCAGTTGGTAGCAGCTGTTTCCCATCTCACTGTTCAGTCCGTTTTTTATAAAAATTTATTTAGATTCTGGAACTGTATTTTTTATTTTTCAGTCATTGCACTGTATTGATAACTTAATCTTAGGAAAGATTTTTGATAGAAATAATAAAAAGAAATAGGGAATTTTTTGCTGATGTCCGTTGTGGTTGGTAGCAACCATAATTTTTTTCTTAGATGGAGCTGACACGACGATTCGAAAGAGTGATATGTAGACTTGAGGCGCGAATTGACCGGAGTGATCGTTTGCTTGATGAGTTGTCGAAATTTTCCAGGAGAGCCCTAGACGAAATTTATCGCATGTCGGAAGCACCGGTGTACATATCGCGTCATGCAGAGTTGGCTACTTCGGAGAAGGAAAATATTGAAACTGAGAATGAGGTTCTGATGTATAAAGACAAGAATTTGTACGATCAAGGTGGTGTGTCGTTAGTTGAAAAGGCGTACAATGTTGTCAAGGCATTGTGGGATGAAGATGAGAGGCGAGAATTGTGCATCGATCCTAAGAAAACTCTGTCGGATAAAGGTGGAAGAAAAGCCGGGGATGCAGAGCGTACCCATTTGTATCAAACGGCTGTAAAGTATCTCTTTGGAGAGGAATACAGTGTTAAAACATACCAAAGCATTCTCAAGCTCGTTAACCAGCGCCTTCGTGAGAAGCGTTCTAGTCATGGTGCTCAATTTTGAGCTTCGCTTTAATAATGGTCCAATTGTTTCATTTTGTTAGTTTTCTTTTGATATTCTTGCAGAAATTCATTTGTTGACCACTCATTTGTTTTCGCACTTATTGTTTTGCTCTCGTTTTTTTTAAAGACATTGGTTTGCTTGAAAAGTATATGAATTTGTTTTTGAATGCTTCAGAGATTGAAATGTTCTCATTTCCTGATGCAGTTGATTCGTTGAATACTTGTATGGAATCTCTAGAAACAACGCTTCGACGAAGTAATGTCGTTGAAGTTGATGCGCGGAACAGAATGATGGAGGTATCTCGTGGTCTGAAAGTTCTTGTAAGTTTTTTTGTTACATTGCGGTTGTGTTATAATAATTTTCTTCAGCATGATTGCAAGTTGTTGCGGTGTTTTAGAATGATAGACAGGTGAACGCACAGAACTCGGTTCCTACAAGAACCCTTATGTATAAAGGCGTTAACTTGTTGTCTTATGAAGGACCTTGCGATGACTACGCTGCAGTGGGTAGATTTTTAGCTCGGTCTATTTTGACGAAGGAAGAGAGGTTGACCACTTGTTGGTTGGGTCAGCGAAGCAATCATAATTTTGCTGATCGAACGTTAGCATCAGCTGAGGACGAGGCTTATTTCAAAGGTCTTATTTTTTAGCTGTCAATTTATTTATTATTTTTTTTTAATTCGTCTTTTTTTTAAGAAGCCGTAAAACTTCTGTGTGGAAACAGCCTGTATGCTCTAAGACGCGCCAAGGACGCCGCCAATTCACTTGGTAGACATGAAAAATTTCATAATCGAAACTCTCTTGCTTGAGATCTTATTTTGTCTGTGAATTGCTTCTGATTAATTCAGTTCAACTCCCTTTCTTCTTGTTTTTTTCTCAAAAGTTTCTTCTTGGTTTTTCACAAAAGGTTGTTCTAACTTCAAATTGTTAAACTTTTCTTCGTTTTAAGATTAAAATGTCAATTCTTGATCACAAGAAATACAAACAGTACCTCAATCTCGCTCAGCAAATCAGCAAGTTACCACTGACTTGGCAGCAACTGGCTTACGTTGACGGAAAACTTACACAGAAGTGGGTCGATTCGAATGAAATGGTGTCTCATAGAATTTCTATTGAAGTTGATTGTCCTGCATTTGTGCAAGATGTTGAAAACTCTCTGGATTGTGAATACGGCAAAAGTCTTCGGTGGGTGACTTACAGTCCTGTAAGATACTTGCACACAGAAAATTTTTCTCAGATTGGCCTTTTTGCGAGAAATGATATTAACATCAACACAGAAATTCCTGGCGTCATTGGTTACTTGGTCAGTATTCCTGAAGACGATATTTTAGAAGGTTATAATGATTTTTCGATTGTACAAAGTTCTCGCGTTGGAGTGCAGTGGCTAATGCTGGGTCCCATTTCTTTTATCAATGCCTCTTGTAAACCTAATGTTGCCTATGTAAACGTTAAAAATATTATGGTTTGCGTTCCTCTGCGGCAAATAAAGGAAGGAGAAGAGCTAACTATTTCCTATCAAAATCATTTTTTTTGGTCCCAATAACCAGTTTTGCTTGTGTCCCTATAAAAGTATGCATGGTAATCCTTTCCCCGAAGTTCCCTCCAAAAAACGAAAAGTTGACAAAAATGATAACAAAAATGCTTTTCTTCAAAAGTCAGAGGAGACAACAGTTCGCTCGAGCAAAAGTTTGTCTAGGCAAAGTTTCCCCACTCGATTTAGAATGTTTTTTCCTGAGGAACAAAATTCTGATGTTTTGGATTATGTTAGCTATGGAAGTTTTTTTAGTTCAGTTCCAGCGTCGCCTAGAAGAGCTATGTTTTCTGATGAGCCCCCGCTAATTACAGATAATTCTTTCAATGATGAAAGTACTGTTGCTCCCGAAATTCTTGATCTTTCACAGCCAATAGTTTCAACTTCCTCTCCAATTGTTGAGCACAATAACAGCTTTCGAGCTTCCTCACCAGTTAACTTAGTTAATTTTGAAGAATCAGATTCACAAAATCCAACACACATTGAACCACCCCTATTTGACAACTTAGATTTTGGTTTATATGAGGGCTGTAAGGTTTCACAAGATGAGTTTAACAAAAGATTTGATCGAATTGATGACAAGCATCACCTCTCGGACATAGCTAAGAGGGACATTTTAAAATTGATCGCTTCTATTCTTCCTCAACCGAATCAAGTTTTCGCAAAAATTCCTATATCTGATCTACCCCTCGTAACAATAACTTCTGTAGGCACATCCAAAATGATATTTGTAGACCTAATTGCTCAGATAAACCGCATTTCTTGCAGAAATGCGAATTTTATACACGAATCGTGGTCAAATGATTGTAGCTGGGAAATGCAAACTGATTTGTTCTGTCACGGTGAACTCCAACTCGTTTTGAATACCGACGGTGCCCCCGTTTTCAAATCAAATAAATTGTCAGTGTGCCCCCTTTGGGTTCAATTATATAATTTGCCTCCGCTTTTGAGAGCTAGTTATGCTAATATTTGTCTTCTTGGTTTGTGGCACGGAGAGTCAAAGCCCGATTTTAATTACGTCTTAAGAAGCGTTTCTTCCGAATTAGAAAATTTGTCAAAAGGAACGTCAAACAATCATTTAGGTCCTCTTCGTTTTCGATTTCGAAGTATAGTTTGCGATGCCCCCGCCAGGGCTTATGTTTTGTGCATGAAGCAGCATATGGGATATGAAAGTTGCTCTCATTGTTTCATCAAAGGGTTGCATGAAAACAGACGGATGCTTTTCAAGGTAACGAAAGCTTTCTTTGCTCGCGAAAATGAACATTTTGTTAGATGCGGAGAGCTGGCTGAAGAGCAAAAAGTAGTCACGCACGGGATAAAGTCCAAAACTCCTCTCAATAAATTTTTTTGCTTGCCATGGGATTGTACCATAGACCCGATGCATCAAGTTTTTCTTGGAACAGGAAAAGTTCTCTCAAAATTTTTGATATCTTTAGCTAAAGGCCGTTTGCTTGCAGATTTGGAAAAACGGGTTTTTTCATGCATGGTTCCTTTTGACATCCAGCATCGCACGCGAAAAATTAGGGAACTTCATTTTTGGAAGGCATTTGATTTTAAATTATTTTTTTTTCATGTTGCACCTCTTGTATTTTTCGATTTAGGAGTGTCTGCATAGCATTATCTAAGCTTCTGTAAATTAAGTTTTGCTGTACGTCTGCTATCTGATTTTAACTTTGAAACACAAAATTTAGAAAAAGCCGATTCTTTAATCAAAAATTTTTTCAAAAATTTTGTTGAGTTATATGGAGCTGACGCGCAGTCCTATAATTTCCATACAATGCGTCATTTAGTCGAACAGGTGCGCCGAAATGGTCCTCTTTGGTTGTTTTCAGCTTTTTGTTTCGAATCGGCTAACCATCAACTACTTTCAGCTTTATCGGGGACAATAAAAAATCCTGAAAAGATGGTCGACAGGTTTTTGCGACACCAAATTGCTTACGGAGAATATTTACAAGAGGAAAAGGCAGCTAAGATCACTTGCCTCGATAATTTTACAAAACTTACAGAAGAAGCAAAGAATTTTTGCCGTGAAAAAAATATTGAAATAGTGTTTTCTCGGCATGTTAATTATCTCGGGAAAAAGTTTTGTTCTGTTTCGTATACTAGATTAAACGGCAATTTAAGTGAATGTGTGTTTCAATTGAAAGATGAGACCTTTGTTAAAGTTGATTGTTTTGCTAAATTTTCAGACTCTGTTTTTGCTATTGCTGGAAAATTTCTGACTGTGAAAGAACTAAATATTTTACCCGACATAACTAATGCCTCCTTTAATTACTGCTTTGAGTTAAGTGAGTTGAGTTCTCTTAATTTACTTGATGTTAGTAAAATAAACTTCAAAACAGTTGTACTGCCTTTGGACAGTTGCCTACGAGTTAGTGTGCTTAAAGAGGGGTTTGAGCACAATTAGGTGCTTTGCATTTGATTGGAGAATCAGATGCCAGTTTTTTTTTGAAATATTGCTTGGAGAAGCAATATTTTTTATCAAGTAGTTTTTTCTCCGGCCATTTTATTGAATGCACTTAATATTTCACTCAGTCAAACGATTTCTGGATTCATCGATACTGCGCTAGCATTGTTTAGGGACCAATTTGACACATGGTTCAACAAAATCCAGATTGCTTCATCTTCCTTCTGTAAGTGGCCTTTGAATAAATTTCACTCATTGCTCTTCGTTTTCTATAATTCAGTTTTCTCTTATAACGAGTCGATTCAGCATAAGATTTTTTAAGTTCTTCAAATGATTAGCGGTTTTGACTGTCTCAGTCTTTGTCTTTGCTCTTTAATTTCTAAATTTGTTTAATGTATGCCCAATTTGTTTCTTGTATTTATGTTTTTTTTGTGTGTTTAGTTCTATCCTTCTTATTGGCGATTCAAATATTCGAAATCTGAGAAACGATATTCAAGTTGATCCACTTCTTCGACAGCATCAAATCGATGTACTTGCGTTTGGCGGTATGAGAAGCAACGAGCTTGGACCAAACGTGAGCTTGACAGCAAGACAATATAACTATGTTGTCGTTGCAGTGGGTAGTAATGATCTCACTGAATATAGAGATATAAAGGCAAAGTCCCCGTTCGAAATTATGTTTAACCTCGTAAGTTTTGCGCGCTGTGTTGCTTGGTACGGAACCGAAGTGTTTGTTGTTGGTGTCTGGAAACGAAGAGACGTTGAAAGTAATTTGGTTGAAGAGACAAATAAACTTTTGTTCGATCAGTTGCAGCAGAAATTTGTTCCTCCAAAACTGAAAAACAAGCACTTTAACTCAATTGATACTTGTCATTTGAACCGAAATGGCCGTCTAGAAGTTCTTGCTTTGCTTAATAGAACCATTTCTAATCGCTTTTAAATTATTCGATTTGTTATTGTTCTTTTGGTTGAGTTAATTGATTGTTGACTCCCTTCATTTTTGTTGAAGTAAATTTTTGAGGCTGGTTGGAGATCCAGTCTCTCAGAGTTTGTTTCTTTGAATTGATGTTTGCTATACTTGCCTATAATGTTCATTGTTGTTTTTTATATGCTTTCGAAAGCTCTGTTATCCGAATGGCAAAGTTTGAGTTCTGTTTTTTTATGTTGTGGAGATCTGTGATTCAATTAGTGTATGAGCATCCTGATAGTTTCAATGTTCTATTTTGACTTATGAAATACTGACAGAAATTGTTTTTTTTTAATATGAGTTCTTTTGTTGTCTTCTGGTTTTCATTTGTGAAATATAGAAGTGCTGTGAGAAAACCAATAGTCGTATTATGTGTGTATATTAGTTTTCTTGGCTTGTTGGCGAACAAAACTGATAGCCATTTTTTTCTTGACGCCTGTTAAGTTGATCTGCCGAGTTGAATCATGATACATGGCAGAAATTTTTTTGGTTGTGATGCTTTTTTTCATTACGTTTGAAACCGGATGGAGATCCGGGTTCTTTGTTTTTATTGCACGTTATGTTTGCTTCTCCTTGTTTGTTGTTTTTATAATGCGAAAAGCGTTGTCACTATAAGAGAAAAATTCGGCTCTTTTTCTCTGCCTCCTTGATTCAAGATAGATGGCAGAAATCTCTTTTCTCTCATGTTTTTTCTCTGCTGTTTTCTCTTTTTGTCTGATTTTTTTCTCGTTGGCTCTTTAGTCGCTTGCTTGTCCCTATGCTTTCTGGTCTTCCTGGTTTTGCAGGTTCTGCTTGTTTTTTTTCTTTGGTTCCATAGATGCGCTATGATGGGAACATCCAATTTTCTGAGCGCTGACAGTGATGAAATACCACAGAAATCATTATCAATGATTACAAATTTCTGATTTACTGCTATCTCTTCTTTTTTGCCTCTCTGTCTCTCTCTCTCTCTCTCTCTCTCTCTCTCTTCTCTCATGTTTTTCTTCTCTGCTGTTTTTTATTCTATTGTGTTTGTCTGATTTATTTTTTCTCTGTGGCTCTTTAGTCGCTTGCTTGTCCCTATGCTTTCTGGTCCTCCTTGTTTTGCAGGTTCTGCTTGTTTTTTTTCTTTATGGTTCCATAGATGCGCTATGATGGGAACATTCAGTTTTCTGAGCGCTGACAATGATGAAATCCCTTAGAAATCATTATCAATGATTACAAATTTCTGATTTACTGCTATCGCTTGTCTTTTTTGCCTCTCTCTCTCTCTCTCTCTCTCTCTCTCTCTCTCTCCCTGTCTCTCTCTCTCTCACTCCCTGTCTCTCTCTCTCTCTCTCTCTCTCTCTCTCTTGTGGTCTCTCTTCTCATGTTTTTCTTCTCTGCTGTTTTTTTTTTCGTTCTGTTGTGTTTGTCTGATTTATTTTTCCTCTGGTTCTCTAGTGGCTTCTTTGTCACTATGCTTTCTGGTCTTCCTTGTTGTGCAGGTTCTGCTTGTTTTCTTCTTTGTGGTTCCATAGATGCGCTATGATGGGAACATCCAGTTTTCTGAGCGCTGACAGTGATGAACTACCACACAAATCATTATCAATGATTACAAATTTCTGATTTACTCCTTTCGCTTTTCTTTTTTGCCTCTCTTTGTCTCTCTCTCTCTCTCTCTCTCTCTCTCTCTCTCTTCTCTCATGTTTTTCTTTTCTGGTTTTTTTCGTTCTCTTGTGTTTGTCTGATTTATTTTTCCTCTGGTTCTCTAGTGGCTTCTTTGCCACTATGCTTTCTGGTCTTCCTTGTTTTGCAGGTTCTGCTTGTTTTCTTCTTTGTGGTTCCATAGATGCGCTATGATGGGAACATCCAGTTTTCTGAGCGCTGACAGTGATGAACTACCACACAAATCATTATCAATGATTACAAATTTCTGATTTACTCCTTTCGCTTTTCTTTTTTGCCTCTCTTTGTCTCTCTCTCTCTCTCTCTCTCTCTCTTCTCTCATGTTTTTCTTTTCTGGTTTTTTTCGTTCTCTTGTGTTTGTCTGATTTATTTTTCCTCTGGTTCTCTAGTGGCTTCTTTGCCACTATGCTTTCTGGTCTTCCTTGTTTTGCAGGTTCTGCTTGTTTTCTTCTTTGTGGTTCCATAGATGCGCTATGATGGGAACATCCAGTTTTCTGAGCGCTGACAGTGATGAACTACCACACAAATCATTATCAATGATTATAAATTTCTGATTTACTTCTTTCGCTTTTCTTTTTTGCCTCTCTCTGTCTCGTTTTGTGTTTGTCTGATTTATTTTTTCTCTGTGGTTCTCTAGTGGCTTCTTTGTCCCTATGCTTTCTGGTCTTTCTTGTTTTGCAGGTTCTGCTTGTTTTTTTCTTTATGGTTTCATAAATGCGCTATGATGGGAACATCCAGTTTTCTGAGCGCTGACAGTGATGAAATCCCACAGAAATCATTATCAATGATTTCAAATTTCTGATTTACTGCTATCGCTTTTCTTTTTGCCTCTCTCTCTCTCCTGTGGTCTCTCTTCTCTCATGCTTTTCTTCTCTGCTGTTTTTTGTTCTATTGTGTTTGTCTGATTTACTTTTTGTCTGGTGCTCTAGTGGCTTTTTTGTCCCTAGGCTTTCTGGTTTTCCTTGTTTTGCAGGTTCTGCTTGTTTTTTTTTCCTTTATGGTTCCATAGATGTGCTATGATGAGAACATTCAGTTTTCTGAGCGCTGGCAGTGATGAAAACCCTCAGAAATCATTATCAATGATTACAAATTTCGGATATATTGCTATCACTTTTGCCTCTTTTTTTCTGGCTCTCTTCACTCTTCTTTGTCTCTATACTTTTTGGTCTTCCTAGGTTTGCGGGTTCGCTTGCTTTTTATTATAGTTCCTTGGATGCGCTATGATGAGATTATCCAGTTTTCTGAGCGCTGACGGTGATGAAATCCCACAGAACTCATTATCAATGATTATAAATTTCTGATTTACTGTTATCGCTTTTCTTTTTTGCCTCTCTATCTCTCTCTCTCTCTCTCTCTTGTTTTTCTCGTTGATTATACTGTTTGGTCTTTCTTGTTTCGCAGTTTCTGCTCTTGTTTTTATTATGGTTTCCTAGATGCGCTATGATGGAAACATCCAGTTTTCTGAGCGCATATAGTGATGAAATCCAATAAAAATGATCATTGATTTTCTATCTTTTCTCTTTTTTTGCCTCTCTCTCTCTCCCTCTCTCTCTCTCTCTCTCTCTCTCTCTCTCTCTCTCTTTCTCTCGCTCTCTCGTTTTCCCTCTGTCACTCTTTCTCTCTCTCTCTCTCTCGGTATCTCTCTCTCTTTCTCGCTCTCTCGCTCTCTCTCTCTCTCTCTCTCTCTCTCTCTCTCTCTCTCTCTCCCTCCCTCTCTCTTTCTCTCTCTCTCTCTCTCTCTCTCTCTCTCTCTCGGTATCTCTCTCATCTCTCTCTCCCCTCTCTTCTCTTTCTTTATTCTTTGTTTTTCTTTGTCTCTCTCTCCCTCTCGCTCTTTTTCTCTCTTTCCTTCTTTCGTTTCTTTTTGTTTTTCTCTCGCTCTTTCTCTCTCTCTCTCTCTCTCACACACACACACACTCTCATTCTCTCTTGCTCTTTCTCCCTCTCTCTCTCTCTCTTTCCTTCTTTCGTTTTTTGTTTTTCTTTCGCTCTCTCTCACACACACTCTTTCTCTCTCTCTCTCTCTCTCGGTATCTCTCTCATCTCTCCCTCCTCTCTCTTCTCTTTCCTTCTTTATTCTTTGTTTTTCTTTGTCTCTCTCTCCCTCTCGCTCTTTGACTTTCTCTCTCTCTCTATCTCTATCTCTCTCTCTCCTTCTTTCGTTTTTCTTTTTCTTTCGCTCTCACTTTCTCTCTCTCTCACACACTCTCATTCTCTCTCTCTCTCGCTCTCTCTCTCTCTCTCACACACTTTCTCTCTCTCTCTCTCTCTCTCTCACTCTCATTCTCTCTCTCTCTCTCTCTCTCTCTCGCTTGCGCGCGCGCCTGCGCGTGCTCTGCCTTACGGGCAATTTTTTTTTGTTTTTTGTTCTTTTTTGTGAGTTTTTTGTTCTCGTTTCGCTCTCGCTCGCTTCAGCACTCTCGCTCCTTTTCGCGCTCGTTCTCGCTCGCTCGTCGTCGGTTGCTCGTTCTGCCAGCTCGTTCTCGTTCGCTCGTCTTCGTTTGCTCGGTTTTGCTTGCTCGCTCGCCGCCGGTTGTTCGTTCGCCGCCGCTTGTTCGCTCGCTCGCCTCTTCTGTTTTTCCCCCTTGCTGTTTTCTTCCCATCCCCTTTCGCCTATGGCGATGTGCTTTTCTTTTGTTTGTGTGTGTTCAGCCCCCACCCTTCTCTCTTTCGCTCCTTTTCTTTCGTGCTTCACCCCCGCCCTTTTCTGTGCCCCCTCTCATGTGCTTGTGTTTTGCTGATGTTCTTATTTATATTTGTTTGCTTTCTTTTGCAGCACACAAACCCCCTGCCCTTTCTGTGACCCCTGCTGCAGCGCAAAAAACCCCCTGCCCTTTCTGTGACCCCTTCTGCGCATTTAAGATGATGTTCCTATTTATACGTTTTAGCCTTAGCAATTTTAGGGTCTCTCTTCTTTTCTTTGACGGTTAGAGAATAGGTCGAATCCTATTCTCTAATCTTCAAAGAAGCCAAAGAGGCCCATGCAGCAGCTAAGGCACGTTTCCGGCGCTTCTTGCAAGACGGTTATCTTGCAAGAGTCTTACAAGATAGACGGTTATCTTGCAAGACTCTTGCAAATCGGACGGTTATCTTGCAAGATCTTGCAAGAATCTTGCAAGATCTTGCAAGATGATGCGTAATCTTGCAAGATTCTTGCAAGAATCTTGCAAGATCTTGCAAGATAACCGTCCTAATTTGACTGGGGAACCATTGAACGTTCACAACAATGTGCTCGAAGTAGTATTTTTCCATGAATCTCACCCAATAATGCGGGAGCCAGAGTAAGATCCAGAAAAAGTAACTGATGCAGAAAGCAATGCTTAAGTTGACATTCCGCGTTTTGTTTCTCTTAGAATTGAGCAAAGTCAAGATTATCCGGACGTACATGGCAAATGCCAAAATAGCCGGGAGTAAATAGTAAAAAGTAACTTTCAGCCAGAAAATGGAACCTTGAAATTGCTCTGAGCGGCTATGTATACAGGTTCTATCCGTATTTACAATATTGCCCAGTAATGCTTTTTCGTGATTGACAAAAAACAAACCAGATGTCAGGATCAAAATCACCAATACAGAACTGTATATTATAATCCGGTTCCTTCGTTGAAGAATTATTTTGGCTCTGAAAGGAAACACAGTCAAAATAAATCTTTCTGTGGCTAACACTAAAATGCAAATTCCTGTCGAGCTCTCATTGAGGTATAACTCCAAAAACTTATGGACACATGGGCGTTTGTAGTAAAAATTAAGAATGTTCTGAGCAAATTCTTCACGTCCAAGAAATAGCTGTTCAACCATTTTTGGAATTGTAACATATTCGGAATCGTCTCGGTATTCCAGATAATTGTAGGTCACAAAACAGAGAGAGCGGAGTGTGAATGAAAGGCCAGGTCCAATTAGGTCAATTGTAGCTTGAAAAATTACAGGAACGAATGGTAATTTTCTTATTTTGGGTGTCAATACGAAACAGATTATAATGTATAGGTTGAGTGCGATTGCAAACCATCCCAGTACAAACTAAAACACAAATTTTGTTGGTGCCGACCAACATCAGCGGACACACTTCCGAGAAAAATCTAATTTAAAGCTGCACTTTCATTTATTGATAAAAGATCAGAATGGCACGAGAGCAACGCGGGAATCATTTAAAACTAAAGGGTACAGTGGTATTATATAATAAATAAATGGATACATCTGCATTATCAGATGAGGTATGAAAGTAAGATGGCGTGATTGGATGTATCATAAGCATGGCTCCTAAGGTCGTGGTGTGAAAGAACTGAAGATTATTGCTGCACTGTATGGCTAAAAGTTGTTGGGAGTGGATGAGAGAACTGTTTGTGATTCCTGCACAAAATTAGTACCTGAAGAGAAGAACAACCGAAAAGAAACAGTGCACATCCAGACAAAATGATGTCGTAAAAGTAACAAAAATATAAATCAGACTAGTGTGGCAACAGTGAGAGCAGAGCTAAATGATAACGAGTGACTATACTAAATGTCCGGTTCAGATCACATGTTCTGCTTGTCCCAAATGATGGTAAATAGAGACTTGAGGCTCTCGGGACGGAGTAAGCGAGGCTCTCAGATGGGCTATTCAAATAAGATCTAGTCGCATGAATTATAATTAATTCCTATAAAAGTTTGATGACTAAATACTCCTTAGGCTCCAGTCAATAGAGAGATGCGCCATGAGCATTGGAACGCCAACAAAAATATTCACAAACTCAATTTTTTTAACGATAAGTAATTTGGAGTTCTTTTACTGAAAATGAACGAATTATGAGTAACTCACGATTGGAACTGAGATAGCCATATTTCTTTACTTAGATCTTACACTGATACAACTAATTTTTATGTCGCAATCAGATAAGCCAAACAACTATCAATGTCAGCAATTTTAAGAATTGACTGTGTATCAATGTCTTTAAAAACAATGACAACAAGCAAAAAGCTAGAAACTACAGTTCAAGTTTTCTCTTAAAAAACTATAAAAATTTTATCAAAGACTGAGACATCAAGCATTCGGAGAACTTACAATTTTTTATTCCTTTAAAAAACCCCGGCGACAGCAAATTGAATGTTTTTGTGTTGTCTTTTTAATAACTTTAAAAAAAATCCGCAAAAGGTGTACACAAAGTCGTAATTAGGAGAAGATTGTTTTTATTAATTCATAAATCGATAAAATGTAATTGTCTCTAATCTTGTGCACCAGACTGATAAACGAAAAACTAGAAAGCTCATTATAGTTTGATGGTAACACATTCTTTTCAATAAAAAAGATTAAGTAATTTGGCACCTCTGTATTTCAATGAATTCCTTTCGAACTTTCGTTTACACTTTGGTACTTTCAAAAACCATTTCAGCGATCTTCTTGTGGAATTTTTTGATGGGGATTCGAAAGAAAATAACTCATTAAGATATGTATCTGTGTGCATTTTATTTACTGTTTTTATTACAAATTTGAGAAGCTTGTAAATATGCAATTTGTGAGCAGTTAAGACCTTGTATTTCTCAAAAACCTTTGTTACATTTTCTGTGTATTTCTGGAACAAAATGAGCCTCAGAATCTTTTTTGCAATAGAACTAAAGGTTGAAGGGAAGTACAGCTTACACATCCATATATCAGCACACCATGTTGAATGATTGGTTTGATAATTGATGAATAAAATTGAAGAAAAACACGTTTTGGTACATAATGCCCTAATTTTGACACTATTCCGCACTGCATTGCTAACTTTTTCTTCACATCCTCAATGTGCTCTGTGAATTTCAATTTTTTATCCAAACGCACTCCGAGATTCTTGCAGCTTTCCGACTCAAGTATATTAACAGAATTTATTTTAAATACGGAAAAGCTATTGAAATTAGAGGCACTTTTTCCTATTTCAATACATATTTGACAACTTTTTTCAGGATTAAGAGACAGCTTGTTGGCGTTGAGCCATTTCTCTACATTGACCAAATCCTTTTGAATTGATTCAAGAACACTATTGACTGCTGTTAAGTTGGTATCATCTGCGAAGAGAAAAGTTCTGAAGACTTGGCACACGTCTGGAAGGTCAATTATGTATATTAAAAAAAGTAGTGGGCCAAGAATCGAGCCTTGTGGAACACCACAGTTTAACTTCAGCCAGCTGGAGTTGCAATTATTGACTGAAACACCTTGCTGTCTTTCCATTAAATAATCACTAATCCATCTTAGGCAAACTCCTCTTATAACATGTAGTTCAAGCTTTTGTATTAGGATTTGGTAGTCTATAGTGTCAAAAGCCATTCTTAAGTCAGTAAAAGATGTGGCTACCTGACAATTGCGGCTCTCACGAACTGTTTCTGTTAATTTTGCAATGGCATCAATAGTGCTATATTTTTTTGAAAACCAAATTGATTATGATCGAACAAACCGAAAAATTCAAGGTAAGTATAAATTCGATTATACATAACGCGTTCAAAAACTTTACTCCACACAATGAGAAGCGAAAATGGTCGATAGTTATTTATTTCGTCTTTCGACCCTGCCTTGTGCAGAGGTACAATTTTAGCTTGTTTTAGAATACTTGGAAATTTACCGTCTTTAAAAGATTTATTTACGAGATGAACCAGATGCTTGCAGATTAAGAAACCTGTTTTCTTAATCAAAATCGTACTAATATCATCAACTCCCAAAGATGACTTTTCTTTGAGATCCTCAATTATGTGCAAGATTTCGTTTCAATTTGTTTCATAAAGCCACATGCTCTGCAAAATATTAACCTCAGGATTAACAAAAACCTTATTTGGAATGTCTGCTTTTAGTTTCTGTCCTATACCTACAAAAAAGTGTTGAGCTCGTTTGCAACATCTAGATTATCATCAATTCTTCTACCATCTTTTATTAGGTAAGGAACTTTAGAATAGCAACTCCCTTAAGCTCATTTAAAAATTTATAAACTTGTTTTGAGTCTCCGATGCATTTTGAGAACTTTTGCTCATAGTAAGAATTCCTTTTGGCTTTGAATGTTTTCTCCACTTTAGATCGTACTGCTTTAAATTTCTCAAATTCTTGGTTGTTCTGACGTTCCCTTTTCCATGACTTGTGTGATTGGTTTCTTTTGCGAATCAAATTTTTCATATTTTTATCAAACCAATTACGTTTTTTAATTGTATTCCTGCTTGACCTCCGATATGTTGCAAACATTGCTAATGTTTCTTTAAAAGTATTTTGAAATCTGTCAAAAGCACAGTTTATACTTTCCGTTTCCTGGTATCTTACTGTAGCTAGTGATTTAGAAAGGTTATCAAGAAAAGAAGACATTCTACTCAACGATTTTAAAAAACTGGTGTCACGAAAACCAATTTCTGGAGAACAACTTTTGCTAATCTTCTCAAATTCCATCACAATAGGAAAGTTATCGCAATAATTGTGATCCTCCATTACAATAGTTTTCTGAATCCTTAAAATTTTTACGAAAAAGTGATCCAAACAAGTCGAGGTTTTTCGACTGATGCGAGTTGGCTCACGACAACATAGTTGAAAACAATTTGATTGGATAGTCGATAGATATGATGACGTCATCAGTTTTTTATCTAGCACGTTGATGTTGAAGTCCCCACAAACAATTATTCTGTCATAATTTTCATTGATGTTTTCCAATGTTTTATCGAGCTCAAAAATGAAATTTTGCTTGTTAATTCTGGAGAGATTATAAACCGCTAACAGAGCAATCTTTAACTCTCCGAATTTCAAGTGAACCAAAAGACTTTCATTCAATTTGCAATTCAGCTCCTCAATCAAGTTCCTTCATTACTTATTTGGATCATAGTACCTCCACCCCTACCACTTCTCGATTTTGACAAGCAATTATTGTAATTTGCTACCTTGAAAAAATTCGGATCATCATTAACTGTTAGCCAAGATTCTGTTAACTATATGATGGAAGGCGGAGACTCAAAACAAGATATCAGTGCCTCTAATTCTTCATGATCTTTTTTAATGGATTTAGTATTTAGGTGTAAAATTTTGAAGTGATTTGAAGCAGATCTAATTTTGGTCGCTTTATTTAATCTAAGGGGAGAACTCTTATGTTCCAGACTCTCACAGCACTCTTCGCTCCGAAACGGCTGTTCCTCAATATCAGCAAGAATAGTCTCTTTAGCATTCGGCGAACCACTTATGAGACCCATAACAAAATCAATCAATTCGTCTTTTCAGCTCTCCTGCTTTTTAGTTCCTCCATTAAATTGGTATAGTCGCTGTTCTCGAAATTGTCACGCATACGCTTTAGGGAAGGCATTTTGGACAATAAAGGTGTACCAGGCGCTAAAATTGGCTGTTTTGTTAGCTTTGGAACAGGCGTGTGATAAATAATTTCATTGACTTGCATCGAACCCGCTGTTGTCGTGTATACTTGGCTTTGCTTTTGTGGTGAATTCTTTGGATACTTTCGTTCAATTTTATTAGCGACTGGTTCCTATTCAATAATATCTTGAACAGAATTCAGTTCAAGATATCGCTTCATCCCATCTGACTCGATCTGAACAAGTGGTGCCGAATTCTTAGTAGCAACCTTTAACTGTTTTGCTTGAGCCTCCTCTTTCAATGACTTGTCGTACTTGCTCAATCGCTCGAGAATTAAATCCGGTTTTCCATTATTTGGATGCCTATAATTCCCTAGCAAACCCTTCCTGGTCCAGATTCTTTCCTTTTGTTCAAAATAGACGAACTTCGCGATAACTGGTGGTGAATTGAATGGCGATCCTCTGCCCAACCGATGGCACGCTTTTAAATCGAGCGGTTCAATGTTGACATTCAACACATTTTGAATAAGATCAATCACATCTGAGAGGTAGGTTCTATTTGAACTAAACGGTAGATTGCGAAAAATTAGACAATCTTTTGATTGATATCTTTCGAGCTGATTAACTTGGATCTTCATCTGTGCCACCTCAGATTCCAATTCGGCAATTCGTGAATTTTTTCAATTTTTTCTTCAATTAGGGTTTTCAAAATTTCTTTGGATGGTTCATCAAGACTCTCACTCTCATGCAATTTTTTCATCAGATCTCCCATGCCTCGCTGGCTCATCTCTATTTAATAAGTTTATCACAACAATTATTCAAAATATTGAAATGCTTTAAGACATCTACGAGTTTCTACTCAGCTCCTAGTCTAGTAGAAACTGTTTCTAATTTCTTTGCAATTTGATTTTTATTGGGTTCTTCTTCAAGTGGCAACTCCCAAAGACTAGTCTCAGAGCGCAACACGTGGTTACATATCACCAGCCTTAATTTGGACCTAAAACTTTTGTTTTCTGAAAAAAACGATTTGTAACTGATTTTGGCGATTTGATTTTCCAGCTTAGTTACCATGCAAAACATTACAAGTCATTGACTACAAGACTGGAGACACCTTCTTTTTTGAAGTCAAAATGAATGTTCAAAACGATGAATATTTAAAGATTGATTGAACTCTTAGGACTACTAAAAAACTCCAAGGACACAAAAGGCAATTCAAAAATCGAAATTCTAGTCCTTACTGCAATTTTTGTTTTCATAATTAAATGTTTTTAAAAAGACTTCAAGCATACTTGATTTAGTCTTGGAACAATTTTTGGGTCTTTCGCCAATGAAACCCGCCAATACCGCCAATACCAAAAATAGGTCATGAAGTGGAAGTGATTTCTGGGGAGCTATCTCGGAATTGACCCCAATTTTGAATAAATTGTCTGAAAATAATCAAATAGATAAAAACGCTGTTTAACTCTGCATTAATTCTTATTCAATTCTTGCATTCTCAATCAGGTGCAGACATTTTTTCGGACTTTTCCAAGCTAGCGCTCCTGTTAAAGGTTTGAATCTATTTCAGAAAAGTTTCAGAAAATTTACACTATACTTCAAACAAATCAGCTCCCAGTTGTTGCAAACTTTTGCTTAATTTTTTCGTGCACGAAGTCCAGATTTTTTTTCTTGATTTTGTGCCAACAACGTCTTGGGATATCTCAATATTTTATATTTAACAAACGACTTTTTTTCTAATTATATTTCTTGATTTTCCTACAGAACGACTTAAAAATATGACAATTAAAACGGAAGTAATCAATTGTGATGCCATTGATTTTCAGCGATAATTTGAAAAATCACTGTGAAAAATTGAACTCAATAAAGGGGGGAAAGTAGAGCGGAGATCTACTATTACCCTTAAAAATTCATCCATCAAAAATCTTAATAAACGTTTTGCAAGCGTCTGCACTCGATTAAAAATTTAATGTACACTTTTGAAAAATAGTCCTGGGCACTCAGAAATTACAACGATTAGGTTCAACTCAGAGATCAAATTTGCAAAAGACAACAAGAAATCTCTTTGTCCAATGCTTTTTCAATGAACATTTTGAACCCGTTTTGTCTTTTTATAATAAAAAGTAGCTTAAAATTTTTGAGCATATCTGAAGGAGTACAAAAAATTCACCAAAATATGCATCCCTTCTCTTTGAAAAAAGCGATGGAAGTTTGCGATAGCGCCTAACTAAAGTAATTGCTTAATGTTTGCTTCCAGGTAAGATTCTGTAGAACGTAGTAAATTGTCTTGAGTGGATACTGCGAGTAAGTCAGGTAATTTAGGTCAACTTAGACATGTTAACTAGGTGTTTGAAGTAAGCGTTATTTCTCAAAGGGTTATTGTTTCGAAGGCGCCAGAGAGGAGAACTGAGTGAATTGTCTTAAACAAAATTATCTAATAATTAACGAACAAAAGCATATTGAGCTGTCAAAATATTTCGATTAATTAGCCAAGTTGTATTTGTGCATCAGACCAAGGTCGAAATAAGTGATTTAATTTTAGAAGAAAACTAGAGAGCGAACATTTGAAGTGAGCTAGATACTTTGAACAGAATTGTAATTTCAATTTGAAGTAACTAAAAGGGCGATTTCGAATTTGCAAAATAATTTGCAACTCCAAACCTGGTACACCTCAACCCATTAAGTTATATTCATCAACGGACTCTGAAAATTTGAGGGCATTTCCCCCTAATTATTGTCCATATATAATAGGGATGCGCGGCCGGTTACACTTTTTCGATCCGAGTTAGTTAAGTGGAGTTTTTGTTGATTTCGAGTAATTAAAAAAGCAATTTATCAGTTTTTCGAAATACCAACAAGCCAAACAAACCAGCCTCCCAATGGTAAACTTTTTTAACAGTATTTCCATAAAACTTTGCGGTATTGATCTTCCAATCCTCCTTTAAAGGGGGCGGCGCTTGAAATTTTCCCAAGGACCCAACCCCGAGCTATTAACACAGGAAGTAGGGTGATTTGAAGGTTTTCGATAATTTGGATTGGAAAAAGGAATTTTTGAGTATGATATAAGGCTAATTAAGGATTGCAATGGGTATTAAGTCAAGAGCTATGTATGAAATGATCATGGAAAAGGGTTAGGATAACTTTTTGGATATTGTGTGGTAAACAAGCTGTTTTTGCCGGAAAATAGTTAGCACTTGAATTGAATTAGAAATTTCTCACAAAGTTGAGGTCGGATAGACCTGACAACTGGGGAATAGACTAATTTGGTTACGAGGAATCCAATTTTGATGTCAGATTTGACCCCCCACAATCCGCTTGGGACTAGCGCACACCCGCGCTGCGGAACGTAAAAATTGAATTACTCGTGGAGTATTGGTAGCACCCTCATGATTTTTGGAGGGTTAGTGTAAGGGATTTTCAAGGGCTTTCGATTGGTGATGTTTTCCAAACCCATGTTATGTCCGCACGCCCGTGCTGCCGAATAACTCGAGAGCCGAAAACCGGAAATTGGCGTTTTTGAGCGACCGAATGAATTGCAGATGGTAATAATATGATAAACTGAGACAGTTAATGACAAAAAATGCCCACCCCGGTCAATTTTGACGAACTCGGATTTTTTGGGTTTCGGCACCCACGACTCCTTGAAAAATTCCCAGTGTCAAACGAAACTAGGGTCAAGAAACTTGGCAGGCAGGTTGATGGCACTCTATATTTACTAGAAATTTTCACCCAAACACGTCTTGACTACTACTTAGCGAGATATTGCGTTCTGAAATTTGGGGTCATTCGGGAGGTCGACGAAAATTGTGTGCAGTGATTGCTCGTGTTTTAGTGGGAGTTAGGCCATGAAATTTTTCAGTAAGGTGCAACTATGGAAGGACTTTCCATGACAATAAATAGTTCTACCATATTCACACCTCAATTTGGACGGGTGAATTTTGGAAGACCACTAGAGGTCAAATTGTGGGCTTTTAGGAATATTAGACTTTTCGACAGTTTTTAACTGGTAAATTGCATGAAATGTTGAGAAAACTTTGAATAACAATTGCTCTTAGCTTTGGGGTTGAGTTTAGTTTTTTATTCATTACATGATTTTTGACCGGGGATGGATTGCAGCTAGTTAATTTTATAACGAAAAGAGAGGAATAAGAACTTTTCAGAGCAACGTTCAATGTTTACTAAGCAAAGACTGATTGGCTTGTCAATTGCATATATGATATAAAGCGGAGCAGATTTGTTTACATAAGAGTCCAAAGATCGTTCACTTAAGATAAGGAGAAAGTTGAACAATGGTTAGTAGCTGTTGAATGACAGATCATAATTTGATATTGGTGTTTGCATAGCAAACAAAGCCCTCCTACGGAATGTGACAGATTCCAAGTGAAAGTTGCAGTCTTTACTTAAGAGATTAAGGTTTGTTTGCTTAAGATAAGATCGTATTGATTGAGTATAAATTGAAGTGAAACGCAGAGAAATCAGAGAGAGGCAGACTTTGGAGATTTTTGGGAGAACTTCATAAGTTTGGACACAGGAGAGAATTTTGCACAAGTAAGAAAAAGCAGCTGGTTTAGTGGGACTAATCTTTGAAAGATAGTGTGAAACGTAAAGAAGAGATTGAGATTCAATCTGAACTCTGGAAGTTGCAAGACCAGTTGGATTACGGTGAGTAATTTTGATTAAGTTCATTTGGGAAGTGAACCACGGATATTGTTATTTTTGTTTTAATTATTATTATAACTAGCCTTAATTTTTCCTTTCCGTTGATTTCTTTTCCAAGTAATTTTCTTTCATCTATTAACTATATAACTAGAAGTGATATTGCGAGCCCAATTGTGAAATGACATATTTCAAGGCAATCTAATGTACAACAGTATACAAGAGTTGAAGAGGGGAAACAGCAGAGTAACAAAGTAACGCTTGCTTCACCAATTCAAAACCTTTGGTTTATTTTATTTGATCGATCTTCTGGGCGACAGAGTCCCCTCAGTGTTGAGCATAGCAGAAATTCAGAAGACGACAGTGGCGCTCCTGGGTGGGCTTCGTTTGTTTGCTTATTTTTGCTGTCAATTAACTTCGTAAATTAACATTTAGTTGGTGATCGTGCGAATTTTCTCGTTGGAGAAACTGCTGAGAGCACACCGAAAGTTGACTGAAATTTGCGATTTGGTTACCAATAGATTGATTATATTTGGTTATCAATTGGTGAAGCGTTTTCCTTCACCCAGCTACGAAGTTTGGAAAGATTGGCGTGACCATTATTTGAGCACTGGCATGAGCTGGTATGGACGGAAGAAGAAATGATATAGAGGTTAATCAGAAAATTGAGTGGGTGGGCCTTGAATGCAGTAAGTGATTTACCAAGAGGTTATTGGTGGTAGACTCCAGGGAAGCAAGCATGGACACTGACAGATGCGCTGTATCAGTTTGACATACGATTGTCTGAAAATCCACTTTTTTATGAGCGAAGCTACAATTTGTATGTTAGAGGGAAAGCGGGAAGTAGGGCGGAATTCATTGAAATCAGTCATACTGTGGATCAGAGAACGTGACAGCAGTGTTCTGAAAGGGAGGTGATTGATCCAAGTAGAAGCGTTGACAATTCTTTATTGGATAAATTTCGGCAACCCGGCAACAGTTCCGAAGGATTTGGCATTCGGTCCAGCTGTGGTGTATCAAGGAAAGGAGCTTACAGTAAAGATCTGTTTGGAGAAGAAGAAAACACGAGAATTGTTGAGAGTGGTAGTAGAATAAGAAATCCAGTTTACGGTGAATAAGTGCAAACTGGAACTGAGGTCTAGTTTACGCAAGAAGTTTTCGGTCAAAAAACAGGAAATCTATAGAGCAGGGTTAAGCGAATATGAAAACAGTGGCTTCAGAAATTTTCCGACAGAAGAAAAAATCTAAATAATTGAGCGCAGTGTTGAGTCTTGTGGACCAGATGAGCAACATTCTATGAGAAAGGATATTGTTGTGTCACCAGAGTCTGAGGAGCTAAGCGATGAACAGTCGGATGATGGATTTTTTTTGAAGATATTTCGGATACATATTTTTTCGGATGTATAGGAACATGATGTCAACGATGCGAGAAGCAAGACAACTTTTGCCGGTGGTGTCAAAACTAGCAGAAACAATAAGTTGGGAGCTTGGAGCTTTTTGGAGTAAAAGACAAGATGTCTGGACCTGAAGTTCTGCAATGGAACACAAATGTGTACAACTGAGTGCACTGTGGACACTTTGGAGAATTGGACAAGTTCAGGAAGAATTGATCGGCGGTTGGTACCCGAAACACAGAAGGGTCAAAACGACAAAGCAGCAGGTGACTGAAGTAATTTTGCACAGTTGGCAAAGGAGTTGGAGGAATGGGTGCAATCGCAATTGAGTGAAAGTCAGCTATGTGGTAGTGTTTAGGTCAAACCAACGAATGAGCATCAGGGGAAAAGAGCTGGAATTGACAGAACAGGGAAATCTGATCATAAGTCAATGACTGCAGTGTTGCACAGTTGGGTTCATAATGATCAACAGCCTAGGAGGGAGAACTCTGGCGGGTTTTCGATAGAAATTGAGCATAAAGTGGTGAAAAGGATTGCATCGCGATTTCTTGAGATTGCAAAGCTGTTGCTGGAGAACCGATTGTTGAGCCGGAAAGAGAGTACGAGCTGTTTGGAAGCATCAGGACAGCAGTCAAGGCAGGATTACAGGAAAAATGGTAGCGACGTGAGAAGTAGAGATGTACATCCATTCGAGCATCAGAGGAAGAAGGATTTCATGAACAGGTGCACGAATGTATGATGAGAGGGACGTTGACAGCTAAGTTATTCAAGCCTTTTTACCCAATTTTTGCCTTCATGGTACTAATCCAATTTATCAAAACAAGTTGATCAAGCACTTGCAGCCTTAGGAATTTTTTTCAAAAAGATGATTTAGGGAAATGTGTAGTTTTGGTAAATCTATTTTTAGACTTGTGTTTTTACTTTGTGGTTTTGGGGTTCCCGGGGAGGATGTATGTCAGAGTCAAAAAAGTTTTTTTGGATGTTAAGCTGGTCTTTATTTCATATAAAAATACGATGAATTTTTATGATGTAAATATTATTAGACTAATTTTAGTGCAGTTAGTTTATATTAAACCGGAGCTTAACATAAGTGGTTCACTTCCGTAGGTCGACTATTGTTGAAGTACGTAGAAGTAAGTTAATTGGGTCATCGGATAATGGCTTCCAGTTATTCAGGAGAATAATAATCTAGGAGGGAGTAGGGTAGAACGTAGTAAAATGTCATGAGTGGATACTGCGGGTAAGTCAGATAAATTAGGTCAACTTAGACAAGTTAATTAGGTGTTTGAAGTAAGCATTATGTCTCAAAGGGTTATTGTTTTGAAGGCGCCAGAGAGGAGAGTTGAGTGATAAATCTTAAACAAACAAATTAATGAACAAAATCATATTGAGCTGTCAGAATATTTCGATTAATTAGCAAAGTTGTATTTGTGCATCAGGCCACGGTCGAAATGAGTGATTTAAATTTAAAAGAAAACTAGAGAGCGAACATTTGAAAAGAACTAGATACTTTGATCAGAATTGGGATTTCTATTTGAAGTAACTAAAAGTGAGATTTCTAATTTGCAGAGTAATTTGCACCTCCAAGCCTGATACACCTCAACTCTTTAAAATATATTCATAAATGGACTCTGAAAATTTGTAGACATTTTCCCCTAATGATTGTCCATATATAATAGGGATGCGCGCCCTGTTACACCTTTTCGATTTGAGTTAGTTAAGTAGAGGTTTTGGTGATTTCGAGTAATTAAAAAGGCAATTTATCAGTTTTTCGAAATACCGCCAAGACAAACAAACCAGCCTCCCAATGGAAAGACTTTTTTACAGTATTTCCGTAAAACTTTGCGGTAATGATCTTCCAATCCTCCTTTAAGGGTGGCGGCGCTTGAAGTTTTCCCAACGACCCAAACCTGAGCTATTAACACCGGAAGCAGGGTGATTTGAAGTTTTTTTAATATTTTGGTTGGAAAAATGACTGTTTGAGGACGATATAAGGCTAATTGAGGGTTGCATTGGGTATTAAGTCCAGAGTAATGTATGAGATGATCATGGAAGAGGATAATTTTTCCGGTATTCTGCGGTAAATAGGCCGTTTTTGCCGGAAGATAGTTAGCATCTAAATTGAATTAGCATTTTCTCAAAAAGTTGAGGTCCGGTTGTCCTGAAATATGAGGAATAGACTAATTTCGTTACGAGGAATCAGATTTTGATGTCAGATTTGGCCCCCACCAACCCGCTTAGGATTAGCGCACACCCGTGCTGCGGAACGTAAAAATTGAATTACTCCTGTAGTATTGGTAGCACCCTTATGATTTTTGGAGGGTTAGTGTAAGTGGTTTTCACTGGCTTTCGATTGGTGTTGTTTTCCAAACCCATTTTATGTCCGCACGCCCGTGCTGCCGAATAACTCGAGAGCCGAAAACCGGAAATTGGATAAAATTGGAAAAAATAGCTGATTATTGATTCACCTTAAAAATAGAGCAAATTTTTGAGAAAGACAACAAGAATAGCTAACGCAAAAAGTGTTTGCGTGAATCTGTTATCAAAAATAATCTGCCTTCAGAACGATGCAGGCCGTTGCCGTTGATATGGCACCTTTGAGGATATCGGATCATACTCAACAAAATTGTTATACTTTCCTTTTATCTGTATTTTTAACTTGCCCATTTTTCCGTATATAAAGCATAAGATGAACTTTCTAAATCTTGTGAAATGGTATAAATTGCCTAAAAGGCTACAGGGTCATAAAATGAAGCCATAGTTAACCAAGATTAACAGTTCTCTCCAATGTAATAATTTTGTAAAATGTTATACATTTATTATTTGTTTCAAACATCAACTCGGCAAAATACCAGGAAAAAAACATCAAAATTTACATCGCATAGTTTTCCGTAATTTTTTTTATAGGTAAAATTAAACAGAAATCATTCCACAAGGTAAATTGGTTGAAACCAAAGTTTTTGCTACCTTTGGAAATAACATTTATTGGGGTTTTGGGTAACTGGTTCGACACAACAACGGACTTATGGACTTATGCCAGCTCACAGTGAACCAAAACTTGATAAAAAACATACTAAAACATGGATAATCTTGCCAAGATCTTGACATGGCACTTGCCATGAAAACATCAAGATATGTGCAAACTTGCAAGATCTGTGCTGGGTATCAAGAAACTAGATGTTGACGAGATAAACAAAAAATGCAACAAAAACACAACGACTACAAAAAAACCCACACTATCTGCAATTCAGGTAACATAAAATGTGGGATCAAATAGAACAGAAACCTACCTCTCATGAAATAAGCTTGTTCTTTAAGTTCAATTGAAACACAAGAAATTGAAAAGCAAATCAAAAGATCGCATGAAATTTACCATAATTGACCCAAATTTTTCTATATTGCTTCAAAAGACCGCGTCTATTAAAGTCAAAATTTCTTTTTATGTGAAAAAACTGTTCATTGGTGGCCTTCTTGAATCTGAACAAAAGTGTTTTTAGAAAAAGTAAGAAGTCTCAATTTAACTAGAGCGATTGCTCAAAACGGAATAGCCTGAAGGTTTAAAGTATTGAAGTTTATTAGTTAGGAGAAATAGAAATGATGCCAACCAAAATTACGCTCTTGCAAGGTGGCTGATGATCCATGATGTGTCACGCAAAAAACTCCTTTTTTATGATTCTGTTTACAAAGTTAAACATTTTTTTAAATTTAAATAATGAAATGAGTTACTTATAGTGCAAAACTACCAAATTATGGCGTGGAAACGAGTGATGGATTATTGTGGCAGGTTTTTACGACAGCGCTTTCTGAAAAGTGGGGAACAAAAAGGCATTTCTCAAATGAATGTGAACTAAATTAGCCTAGTGTTGCCAGTTTCTACGCGGGCTCAGAACTCTAATCTTAAAACATCGGTCATGAAAAACACAGAAGAATTCGACTACGCGTCCTCAAATTTTCGGATATTGGACACATAATGCTAAAAAATCAAATTGTACGCATATTGTACTTTATGCATATTGCCCTAGACGAGACCAGATATTTATCTTGCAGGATATTGCAAGAATTTTGCAAAAACTGGTTATCTTTCAAGATTCTTGCGAAAAAAAATGGAAAAAAAACAAAAATTTACCTCTGAGCGAAGAAAAAAAATTAACCAAAATTGCAACGCAAATAAAAACTCAATCAATCTTAAACAAAATTGAGGGTATTTTTCAAACTTTTGTAAGTAACATAACAGTAAGTGCCGAAAAATGAACACTAAAACACTTTGAACAACGTGGAAGTAATCCTGTTGTTGTGTGCTTTGTATTTCAATTTGGAGAGTTTTTGAGGCAGCCCACTGTAAGTGGCAGCCTTCTTCTGTCACTGCTAAACAAAACGAAACCAACAATTAAACTGCGCAATACTTGAACCAGAATTTGTCAAGTCTTGGCTAAGACATGCACAAGACTTGTCAAGTTTTGGCCGAGAATTAACTCAAGACCTGCCAAGTCTTAAAACCTGATCAAAGACGTGTCAGGTCTAACAAGTGACATGATCAGAGCGCTGATACAGTACTGTGTGTGTTGTGCTTGTGTGTGTGTGTGTGCGTGTGTGTGTGTGTGCGTGTGTGTATGTGTGTGTGTGTGTGTGGTGTGCATGTGTGTGTGGTGTGCGTGCGTGTGTGTGTGGTGCGTGTGTGTGTGTGCGTGCGTGTCTGTGTATGTGTGTGGTGTGTGTGTGTGCACATGTGTGGTGTGTTTGTGCGTATGAAAAATTGGCAACCCATCGTCAGCCCATTGGCAACCCATCGGCAAGCCATCTTCAATCAACCCAAGAAAACAGAAAAAAAAAAGAAATTTGAAAGAAAAAATGAAGAATACTGAAAAAAAGAAATGAAAAAAGAAGATAGAAGAACACCTTTTCTGATGCAATATTTTAATAATTTTTTGATGTTTTTTTAACTAATTTTGTCGATGCGCAGAATATGTGTACATTCAAATATTGCAAACTTTTAAGATTTTTCAGTCTAAGACCAGGCCACTAGGATGTAGGACGGTTTTTTTGCGCAAAAATGGTTATCTTGCACGATCTTTCAGGAGGGATGGTTATCTTACAAGATTCTTGCAAGACGGATGGTTATCTTGCGAGATCTTGCAAGATTTTGGAAGAAAATCTTGCAAGACGATGTATCGTCTTGCAAGATTCTACAAGATTCTTGCAAGATCTTGCAAGATAACCATTCGGATCCGACTCGGGTGTACATAATTTTTACCTAGTTGTCCATTTTTGAGTTTAGATGCTAATTGCTCAACAGGTGGTGCCTGAAGAGTAACAAAAAGTATTGAGACATCTTCAATAGTGCGACGATTTGCATATATCCGAAGTTCGGTTACGTAGATTGAAAAATTCCTGAGAACGTAGACGTTCATTTTTTGGCAGTAAAATGATTTACTTCCCTCTAATTTTAAAAATAAAGCAGGCAGCCGTTTTTTGCAATAGACACAAAACTTTCTTCTTCTGATAACTAAAAGTAATTCCGATGGTCAGTGATATTTGCACTAAATTTTGCTTCAGATGGCTGCTTAGAACGCAAACATATGACTGATGACTGTTTTGTAATGCAGCAGATGGAATTCTAATATGTTAATTCTGCACCAATCACAGGCTGTGATGACTCTAATCTCTTTTGAGTAAAGTGCGACAATTCTTTGTAACCAGTCTTCTGAATTTATACACTATGTGCATGTTGTTGACTCGGGCGCTCTAAATTTTTATAGTCATAACAGTTTGTTTTCCCTACAAGTTTTCCCTCCGTTCAGGTCATTTTTGGTTAGTTTATCCAAAATATCTATTATTCTCACTTATCTTTAGCTTGACCAGTGGGATTAAACCACGCAGCACATCAGGCAAGACAATCTGACTGTCTCTCGAGAGGTGTTTACTCTCAAATGTTTCCCAAGCAACGGCCATTCTACATTTGATGTGTGAGTGACAAAACTGGACTTATGATTGTTAAAAAAGGCGCAATGGAACAAATTTGTACGAATAAATGAGTTTTTTCCAACAGTCTTTATAATATCAATCAGTTTTGTGATTTGTTCACAGAATATTGACGATTGACCAATCAGGAGGGTGGAAATAAGAGGGCAAATGAAATTCGAAATGGCATCTCTCCGGGAGTTACTTGGTAGATCTGAAACAGGGGAAAATGTGAAACAAAAGTAGATTTCTTCCCAAAATAACCTATCAGTTTATTGGCAGTAAAATCCCAAAAACCCAAATTACCCGATTGATATACCATAAACGGAGCTAAATTTCGTGATAGTAATGGCATCATTGGAATCAACTGACGTCACATTTGAAAGGTTCTATCCGAACCATGCAAATTCTTGCAGCAAAACAATTTGCTTCATTAGTAACAGCGGACACTAATTCACATTCATAGACTTTGCTGTCTCGAAAAATAAATTAGGAAATTGCGCTTAAAATATCACTTAATATTGTTACTCAGAAGTTCTTGCAGGAGATCTTAGTGACTATAAGAACACAGAAGCTCTCCCAAATTAAAGCCGAGTAGAAGTCTTTTCATGGCTCGAGCTTAGCAGCAATTTCAGTCCGGAGATCCTATTTGTCAGTTTGGTTTCACGCCTATTTCAACCCGTACCTCACTCTTTGACATTTTGGCAGCGAATGCGAATCTCTGTCTCTTGATGGCACTCTCCACCACACAGAACTGTCTGGATGTTGAATCGAACCACTGACTCGTGATGCTGTACATCAACTCTCGGTCTTGTCTCATGGAGAACGTGTACTTCTCCCTACTTCCAAGGGATAAGGCAGGATCAGCTGGCTTCAGGCGCTGGAATCATAATTTGACAATTTACCCTTATACAATTATTTCAACCGCTTGAGCGAATGAAGGATAAGAACTGATAACGAGATAACGAAGATGCACACATTTTGTTCTGGGTGGTCTAGATACTCCCTCCCCTGGCCGCAGAGCCACAACATTTCACGCTTTGTTATGAAGGGGAATATAAATTAGAATAATTGGACATTGTGATTGCTAATCGTGTGAAACGGAGGAACAAGGCCACATGACTAATTATTATGGTTACTAAAATTTGACGTTTTATGACAAGCAAAATTAAAAATAATTTACTAAATCTAGGTGAAAGTCAGTGTCGGTTTTTAAAATAAGATTTATGAAAGAAAAGAAGGAAAACTTTTTCCCAAGAGAAGTAGCACTCTGACAGACGATGGAAAGCAGTATTGTCATATAATAAAAACTTATTAACCCACCGAGGGATCTAGTATAATAGAAATCTGTATTGTTATAATCTGTAAGCACACAATCATCTTAAAAAAAATTTTGGCATGGCTTACTTTGAAAATAAAAATCTAAGCCCATCAAAAACACTAGAAAGAAAAATGTTATATAGATTTAATATTTTCCAACCATTCAAAAATTTTATGAGTTTGAGAAATAAACAAAGTACCAAATAAACTATTACATACTCTAATTTGAATAAAGAATGTAGAGGGAGGTTGCTTCTGTGTTGTTTGTTTGGTTGCACTGTTGAGCTGGTGGCTATTGTTGTCATTTCCAGCTCGACTGTTGGCCTCAACTGTGAATTCAGGCATTGCCGACAGTTCAAAGTAGAAACTAAACAGATTGAGGTGAACATTTTTGGAAAAGGTTGCATGTTATTTTATATCCGGCATGCAATAAAGGAAGCAGGAGTCTGATAAAAAAAATTGTAGCCAAACCTCAAAATCAATTCTTTCAAGGTACAACCTTTTCATTATTGGCAAGTTTGAAGCACGAATCACTCGTTATCGATTTTTGGTGTTTAATAAAAGTTTTTTATTTTAAACGTTTCAAGTTTTGTTTTGAGCCGTTGATACAACTTCTCAACTGAAAATATTTCAATGTTCGAGGAAAATATCAAAATTTTTTGTTAGCGTGGAATGCTGAGCCAGGAGCCGTTTAATCTAACAAATTTTGCACCAATTTTAAAAATTTGTTTAACACAAATGCCGTACTCAGTTTTTGTAAGAATATCGATCAAACTATAGTCTTAAATTTAGTGAGAATTAGAAAGAAAGTTTGACTTACCAGATTAGAAAGACAAGCAATATGACTTCGATCAAAGAAATTATATAAATGAATCGTCAAGAAATGGTGCTGAGAATCAATATTCGGTTCAAATTGGTGAATCTAGATAACTATTATTATAGTTAGATTAAGTGATGTAAAATCTTCCCAGCTTGTATTAAATGATGATGATATCTCCGGAAGTGTGAAAGAATTCTTAGAAAAGTGCAAATGCATTCCATTTATGGTTCCCCTTGCGACTGATTTGCAGAAGCAAACCATATTGGGTAACCCTTGCGACCCCCACTATAAATCACGGTGCTAAGATTAGTTTTGTATCTTGACTTTTTCACACTGATAATGGGTATATATACAGCTGATTTTTGAGTCCTTTTTCATCCCCAAATTCAAATCACCATCTTGATCTAATAATCAGATCTCTCCTATAAATCTCTAAATTCTTCTTTAAAATATCATTTTGTTATTCTCTCATTTTTTGAGAAATTAATTCTTTTACTTAGTTAAAAACGCTTTTTATTCCGGTTGCGAAAGTCCATAACCCAACAGGTTATGGGCCCAGCAATTTTCTAAGTCATAAAATTAATTTCCAAAACAAAACTAATTTGTTGTTGACAGTCATAATCCTTTTCTGCTTAGTACCTTTTCTTTTCACAACTGTTTTGCCTGCTCAAACTTCAATGGATCAACAGACAGTGAAGCTGCTGGCCTACACAGGAAAGGCACAGGACTTTCCAATCTGGAACACAAGATTTGTGGCGACGATGCAGACGAAGGGACTCTACAAATCACTACTGGGGACAGAGGAGCAACCCAATGAGCCTGCGCCACTGGCCAATGGGGCAATCAATGATGAGAAGAAGAACCACAAGGTGCTGAAGGCTGCATATGAGAAGGAAGTTGCAGACATCAAGGAAAAACGGAACAATGTGTGGTGCCATCTGGCACTGACTCTAGATGCAACAACCCTCATGCTGATGAGACATGACTGTGTGGGAGATGATGGCCTTGGAGATGGAACAAAGGCTTGGAAGCTTTTGCAAGAGAGATTTCAGAGTGTGGAGACACCGACAGTGGTGACTTTAGTGGCACAGCTTGCTCGACTGCAGCTCGAGGATTCTGAGGATTTGGACAGCTTTTTCATCAGAGGACAGGAGTTGCTCACAAGGCTACAAGAGGCAGGGGAAGCAGTCTCAGAGACCCTCTTCAACGCCTTGGTCCTCAATGGTCTGCCAATGAGGTATGAAAGTTTTGTTATACAGGAAAGCTTCAACCCGGCAACGAATTTCACAGAGTTGAGGAAAAGGCTGCATAACTTTCATGAGAGCACGGTGCAGAGACACAAGGGACAAAGTGGTTCAGTGGCACTGGCAGTGAAGCCTGACTTCAAGAAGGGACCCAAGAAAGGAAACTGCTTTGTGTGTGGGATCCCTGGACACTTTGCCAAGGACTGCAGGAGGAAGGAGACAGCACAAGGCAGCAAGTGTGTTGAGAAGGGTCACCTAGACAGGGCATGCAAGAGACAAAGAGATGGAGGCAAACATGAGTCAGTGGCAATGGGTCCAACATTGGCTACACCAGACGAGGAATGCTGGGCAGCTCTTACCCAGTGGAAGACAGCAGGCATGCTAGTGGACAGTGGTTGTACAGATCACATAGTGAGGAACATCGATGCGTTCCTGGACTTTGTGCCCATTCAATCAGTGGTCAGAAATCCCAACGGAGAGGCTTCCAGAGTGGTGGGCAGAGGCTTTGTGAGGATCAGCATACCCTCAAACAAAGGGGAATTCCAATGCGAACTCAAAAATGTTCTGTGTGTGCCGGACTATTCTTCAAACCTCCTATCAGTCTCAAGATGCACGGAGTGGGGACATAGCTTCATTTTTGAGAGAGGAAACAGCTGCATGAAACTCCAGAAGGGAACTCGGGTAAAACTAACACAAGAAAATAATTTGTTTTACTTACCCTGCAGCGTTCTAGAATTCAAGATGAGTTCCAACAGCGTGAAACTTGACAGTGCAAGGAAAAGGCAAAGACGATTGGGTCATTTGAATCAAGCGGATGTACTAAGGAATGCACCAGAGACAGTGGGGGAACCCGATGATGTATGCAATGTGTGCGCATTGGCCAAGATCACAAAGACTCCAGTAGTAAGAGTGGCAGAGACCCAAGCAGAAGAGAAGCTGGAGAGGGTGTTCACAGACGTGATGGGACCTTTCAGAGTAGAGTCACTGTCAGGGTTCCGGTTCTGCATAGTGTTTGCAGAGCAGTACACGAAGTTTGTGTTTGTGGACTTGCTTAAGGCAAAGAGGTAAGCACTGGCCAGCCTGAAGAAATTTGTTCTTAGTGTGGGGACGCCCAAGAGGCTGAGGAAAGACAACGCGAAGGAGTTTCTCTCAGAGCAAATCAAGACGTACTGCTTAGATGCAGGCATTCTACAGGAAAAAACCATACCAGAGACGCCACAACAGAATGGGTTAGCTGAGAGGTGCAACAGGACACTGCTGGAGATGGCAAGATGTTTGCTCATTGACTCAGGACTTCCCAAGATGATGTGGGGAGCAGCAATTCTTCACGCAACAAGGATCAGGAACTTGACTGTGAGACGAGGAGAAGAAAAATGCCCAGCAGAGCTGATGCGAGGTATAAAACCTAAGCTTTCAATAAGTAAACTATCTATTTTTGGTTGCACAATCTTCATGAGGAAGCGGGACAGAGATGTCAGCAAACTTGAACCCAAGGCACTGGAAGGAAAACTTGTGGGTTACACTGAAGGAGACAAAGGATACCTGGTGTACGTACCCAACACACGCAAGGTTGTGGCAGTTCGAGATGTGATCATCAAGGAGTCTGAAGTGGGCTCAATCCCTGACAACAAAGAAACGGCTGACCTACTAGATGATGGGTCGGAACTGGGAATCTGGCACCCAGATGATGGTCATCAAGATGATGAAAACAGAGAACAACAGGACACATCTACTGCAATAAAGGAGGAGTGGCATGACACAGTGAGCGTGAATACTCAAGAAACAACACTGAGACCAGAGGCCTCAGATGTTGGAGAAACAGCACTAGATGAAGGATCTACTGCAACAGAGGGAGTTACAGAGACTCAGAGTCACTGGAAGACAGTGACACAGAAGACTTCTCACAGTTAGAGACAGTTGGCTTCAATGAAGATGCACTGGAACACGCGGACAGAGCAGAGCCCAGACGAGGGACACGAGCAAGGAATGTTCAGCAATTTTTTGGAGAAGTCAGGACCCATCTTGCTGTGACTGAGGGCGACTATGTGGAACCCAAAACAGTCTACGAAGCCAAGCAAGGTGACGATTGGGACCAGTGGCACCGGGCAATGAAGGACGAGGTCAAGGCACTCCAAGACAACGAGACTTGGAACCTAGTGAGACCACCCACAGACAGGGACGTCATACCGGACAAATGGGTCTACAAATTGAAATTGGGACCCAGTGGTCAAGTGGACAAATACAAAGCGCGCTATGTGGCGAAAGGTTTCAAACAAGTGGAAGGACTGGACTACTTTGAGACTTTTGCGCCTACCTGTAAGTCAGAGACATTCAGGATTCCACTTCAGCTATCAGCGAAGCAGGGCCATGTGATGCACCAATTTGATGTCAAGACTGCTTTCCTGCACTCACCAATCGAGGAAGAAGTGTATCTGGAACAGCCACAGGAGTTTGTAAAACGCGGATCAGATGGGTAGAAGTTAGTATGTCGACTAAACAAATCAATTTATAGTTTGAAACAGGCTGCTAACAACTGGTACAAAGAGCTGGCAAACTTCCTACTGAGACAGGGGTTCATCAGAAGCAGGAACGATCACTGCTTGTTTGCATGATCAGAGGCAGAGGATCACACCTTCATCTTGGTCTGGGTTGACGACATCATAATAGCATCAAGAAGTATGACAGTGGTCTCTGATGTCAAGAAGGCACTAGAAGCAACCTTTCACATGGAAGACAGAGGGAGACTACACTGGTTTTTGGGTCTAAGAATCAGATCAGAAGAGGGCAAAGTCACAGTCGACCAAGAGCGCTACATAGAAACAATGCTTGACCGGTTTCAAATGGATCAATGCAAACCCTCAAGAACTCCAGCTGATTTGAATTTGAAACTTCAGACAGCACAGAACGGAGACGAAGAAGTGGACCAGAGGATCTACAGAAGCTTGGTTGGATCACTTCTGTATCTGGCCAAACAGACGAGGCCAGACATCATGTTCACAGTCAACATTCTGTACAGACACATGAATGCACCTACCAATCAACACTGGATGTGCGGAAAACGACTTCTGCGATATCTTCAAGGTTCAAAAGGTCTAAAACTTACTTACACAAAAGAGGCTAGTTATGATTTAGTGGGGGAAAGTGATGCAGACGGGTCTGGAGACGTGAACGACAGAAAATCAACAACGGGCTATTACTTCAAGCTCAACGGACGTGGCGCAGCACTCAGCTCTTTCTTCATCAGAAGCAGAATATCAGGGCATAGCAGCAGCAGTTCAGGAAGCACTCTACCTGAAACAACTTCTAGAGGATTTTGGCATCCAACAGAAGCGTCCAATAGCAATTGGAGAGGACAACCAAAGTTGTATCAGACTTTGCCAAAACCCAGTCATGCACAAGAGGAGCAAGCACATCGAGACAAAGTTCCACTTCATTCGTGACAAAACGGAGGACGGGACTATTTCAATTCATTACGTCCCTACAGACAAAATGGCAGCGGACATCTTCACAAAGTCCTTACCCGTTTCGAAAGTGGAAACATTCAGAGCAGTGTTGATGGGAACAGACTCTACGCAATCAGCTCAAGTCTGAGTGGGGGTGTTAGAATATCGATCAAACTATAGTCTTAAACTTAGTGAGAATTAGAAAGAAAGTTTGACTTACCAGATTAGAAAAACAAGCAATATGACTTCGATCAAAGAAATTATATAAATGAATCGTCAAGAAATGGTGCTGAAAATCAATATTCGGTTCAAATTGGTGAATCTAGATAACTATTATTAGAGTTAGATTAAGTGATGTAAAATCTTCCCAGCATTTATTAAATGATGATGATATCTCCGGAAGTGTGATTGAATTCTTAGAAAAGTGCAAATGCATTCCATTTATGGTTCCCCTTGCGACTGATTTGCAGAAGCAAACCATATTGGGTAACCCTTGCGACCCCCACTATAAATCACGGTGCTAAGATTAGTTTTGTAACTTGACTTTTTCACACTGATAATGGGTATATATACAGCTGATTTTTGAGTCCTTTTTCATCCCCAAATTCAAATCACCATCTTGATCTAATAATCAGATCTCTCCTGTAAATCTCTAAATTCTTCTGTAAAAATATCATTTTGTTATTCTCTCATTTTTTGAGAAATTAATTCTTTTACTTAGTTAAAAACGCTTTTTATTCCGCTTGCGAAAGTCCATAACCCAATATTTTTAAATCGGTACCGGGCAGTTTTGACGGCAAGATTCCAATGCAATGATTTATTTCTAAAGGAGACTGCAGAAACTTTTAATATTAATAAACTGTTTATTGAAAAACATTGCCCTAATTTAGATAAAAGGAAGTATAAACTATGCAAAGTATAACAAGTTGCGTGGAACAGCATTATTTGTGAGGAAATAAACGTTACCGACGAGGATATCAAAAACAAAAAAATGAGGAGCTCAAGAGAGAAATTGAATACTCAACTGAATAGTATTTGAAAATTCAATAGCCAAAACAATTATAAAACTTTTGGTTTCGTTTGTGACCCAATTTGGTCTGACAACCCAAGCACGAAAAATCAAAATAATCAAACCCACATCTCGTTCATGTGGTGAGTAGTGATACAATCTATCAAATTGAATTATTCTCATGTCAAACTCAAAAACAACCCAGATTAACATATTAACCTAGACTAACTAATTATTGATTGATTGATTGGTGCTCAACGGGGGTTATCGACGGATCACTCACCTAAGACACCCGCAAAAATTTGAATTTCTTCTCTCACTGTTTTCAATTTGACATAATTTCTATGCAAAACTTTAGCACAACCCTTTGCTTTTTGGATATGAAGTTTTGAGCGCTTCTTGTTGGAGAGGCACAAAAAATCTTTCGAACCTTGATTGGACGTTTCTGTGAACATGATTGATTAATGCCGCAGAGGACAAAGCATTTATCAGCAATACAAAGCAATTAAATTCCAAGCCGAAGCCTTGTTTTTGAAAATCATCAAGATAAACGGGCTGTAAAAATAATGTGATTTTGTTCTTTAATTGCGGACAGTTGTGGATTTAAGGATACCAATTTTTTTAACCAAAATTTTGTTAATTACCTCTTAAAAATGCCTTAAGTCCTCCATCCCTGTAATTTTTGTTCATAATAAATACGAACATTGTTATGCGATATTTACGAATGTAATCAGATTGCTAACGGAACTCACTCAATATTACCAGTAATAACAATGGTAACCAACCCTAAGGTAACCAACTGGCGTACTGATTACAACAGCTGCCTTTTTTGCCACTTTCTAGACGACTACGCATTGTTTTCCGCATTATATTTCTCGTATAGCCCCTCTTCATATTTCATCAGTGGCCAGAAGGAATTGATCGATAAAGTAGCTTTATCTAGAAGCAGAGTTTTGCCACGGTTTCGGAGCAATGCGCGATACCGAAATTATTTCACCGATAAGTTATGCACCTAATGCCATTGCAACAAGAGTCGATTAAATATTTTGCAAATTTTTTTAGTCAAAGCTTGCTTGATTCCATTTGCTACGGATTATTCATGTTTTATCGTGTTGGATGCTACTGTTCGAGACATCAAATTTGTCTTTAAATTTGAGACAAAGTGCTTTCCTTGGCAATATTGATTGATTAATATCTTCTCAGGGCTCGTTTCAATCTCGGACGGTGTTTTCATGTGCCGCGGTCTCAACTAGTTGTGTGTTAGTGCTTTTACCCGTGTAGGTTGATGACTTCGACTTGTCTTCCGTTTGCGTGTGTGACCTCCATGCCGTATCTGGCAGCTGAGGACTCGAATGCCATGACCAGGGACATGTCTCCTCCTATTTGCAGCTGGAACACACATAAAACTCTTCCATAGGTACACCTGTAAGTAACCAGACACAACAAGTATGCATAAAAGGAACTCCAAATTGTTAAACCAGAGGTGTTTAAACAGGTCACTTGTTTGAAAATATAACCATGAGTTTATTAATCTAAGACGCAGTCTTGGTATTAAATGTGAAATATGAAGCTTCTCGATTTGAAGATGTTTTCAAAATGAATATAACCTTAATTAAGTGTTTGCTTCAAACAGCCTGGAAGTTTTGAAAATGTTCATCGCTTACTTAAAATAAATCGAACAATTTTTCTTCCCTAAACTAAAATGAAAGTTTTTCATTTATGATTTGACTTGTAATCAAGTTTTACATGAACACATCTTGACCTCATGCTCAAGTGATGGAATGATTTAGTCATTTGTGTGTGTAAGTGTGTAGACAAATTGTGATTAAAAGTTCTGTAACTAACAGATCTGTAGCTCATGGTGACAAGGTTGAGGACCCAGTTGTGGGGGAGGACATTCATCTTCTGCAGACACTCCAGATGACTGGGGTCAGTCAGGGCATGTAGTCTCAAGAGGGAGAACAGGGGCATGTACTGGGAGGCTGTCTCGTCTCTCCCCAGGAACGACACCCACTTTGGAAGACTGCAACAATCAGGACAAATGAAAAAGGAGACCCAGTGAAACAGCCTCTGACCTAGACCGTCTCAATTTTGCAATGTATAATTTTAAGATAAAAGAAACATAATTGAATGGCAAGTCTTAATGAATGCCGATTGAGAGAAAATGCACACCTGTATCAAGGCCCTCATCATCATGTCTTAGACTTCTTAGCTTTTGAATCAAATTTTGGGACTAAGCAAATTGTTACTCAGTTCCTCACTATAATTTAACAAGTATCGGGAAGCCCGTTTGAAATACTTCCAGAATTTTCCCACTGCTGATGCTCGTTTCAATGTTGGATTTTGAGATTTTGGAATTTTTGCGTGAAAGAGAGGAAATCAGAAATTGATCGTCTGTTCGAAAAAAAACAATTCAATAGAAAATATTGATTAAAGAAATTATAACCTAGCATCTCAAAAGTTATTAAAGGCTCGGTATGCTTAGGTTTGTTCGTCATGCACATATCTAGTAATCTACTCAAACTGGCTTAAAAGAGTAAAAGTTGACAACAATTTCGAAACGAATAAATTCAAAGTCGTTTGACATTAGTTATCATCATTAGCAATTAGCTATCATCTGAAATCATTCAATGGCTTCATTTACAACTTAAAATCATGCAAAATTATTGGTACCTGTCATTAGCCAGAATGTCAAATGACTCCAAAAACAACAAATAAAGACAAACAACAAGAAGCGATTTCAATTTTGCGAGGAAACGATGTCGAAGCCTATAAGATAAAAAGTTATTCACTAAAAATTTTAAATATAAACAACTGTGCCTCATCTCAACGCCATGAAAGTGATGTAAGCCTTATCATTCATATGCAATTAATATGACGATGAGACAAGACAGCAAAAGAGAACCTATAAAATTGGAAAAAATTAAAACAAAAGAAATAAAAATTAATGAAAACTCAAAGTATCAACGACAAAAAAACAATTTTTTAGTTTAAAAACAAAACCACTTTTTGATTAGAATGAAAAAAATGACTTCTCTCTTTCTGGAGACTACGCTTAAAGTTTGCGAAAATAAGATAGAAATTGACAAATCTCAAAAAACCATTATTTTCTTTTGAAATCAAATGTTTAAAACCATAAGACATAACGACGGTAAGTTCTCAACTGAAAAAAATCTAAGTAGTTTATCTTGCTACCGATTAGGAAGACACCTTTACATGTCATTAGTGAGACAAACTCAAAAGGTTACACATTAAAAATTAAAACGAAATAGAACTCAAAATTTTGCAAACCTTCTTATGCAAACGATGTTGAAGCAAAATACCCAATGCTCTTCGCTGATTTTTATTGTATTTTCGTTGGCATCTTTTATGCTTGTAAAATTGAGCTGTCAACAATAGGGTTTGATTTGAAACTTAAAAAAAACATAAAAGGCAAAAGTATTTTAAAAAAACGTATACAGCGACCCATTAAAATTTGAAAAATCTTTGAACTATAAAAAACCTCAACAAGACCAAAGTTGATCTCTTTCCTGCTGTTTTTCTTTTAACAAAAAAGGTGTATCAAATTTTACCGAAAAATTATTTTGACCAAAAAGTCATTTCATAAAAAATAAATGATGAATTTTGAATACTTATCGAGTTACATTGTCAAAAAAGCATTATCTGTCATGTGAAAGCATTAGATATTTTTTATTAGCTCTCTAATACCCTATTTGGAATTTCCATTAATGAGTCTCAGTCATAGGGTTACAAAAAGAACATCAAATGGTTGAAAATCTTAAAATTTCATCAAAAATATACAAAAACAATTTGACGGAGCCATAAAAATCATGAGCTTTACCCACCAAACGTCATATTGTTTCATTAGAGCTTAATGGAATGTTATGGGGCCTCTTTATAATAGCATTATTAAATGAGAAAATAGCTTCTAGAGATTTGTATGAAAAAATTGTAACAAAGCTTTTTCAAAAAGACAGACCCTAATACAATCCGAATCCTTTTCCATCCTTTTACAAAACTCAACAATGAGACCAAAACTTGCCTTGCTATCGCTGCTCAGCTTTAAAAGTGCACTATTTCTAAAATTTTTCTCCATAGGTTTTTGTCAAAAAATGTATATAAAAAAATTATGCATTTTCCTTAATAAAATCGTTTTATCTTTATAAAGACAGCAAATATTTCATTTCCTGAAATGTTTCTAAGGAACCAAAAGTAAAATTAGCTCATACAGAGCAAAAAACGATTTGCTCAGTAAATTTTTTTGTCTGGACCACCAGTTAAACTGGGCAAGTAGGATGTATTTTTTTAACCAAAAAAAAAAGAAAATTGGCTGAATTTTCAAATTTCAGCTAAAAATTTTGACAAACAAGTGACTTCAAACAGTTCACCAACTCTTCGATCTGTAAACCTAAAATCAACTGGGCCACTATAAAAACGTTATCATATTTTATTAAAACTTGACCCAATTTCAGGTAAAACTAAGTTCTTCTAAGTTCTTACCAGACTCTAAAACTGCCAATCACAAAAACTGATTTCAGGAAACAATTTTATGTTGTGAAGGGTGGATCTTAATCTTGAAAGTTTAACAACGCCCTCAGTGACTCCCTACTTACCCCATCACCCCAGCCGCTCATGTGACCCCCCCCCCCCCTCACTGAAAACGTTCCCAATTTAAAGTCTGACTTTTTAATCTTGATTTTGTTTTTCTGTACCATTTGATAAATGCGTCATTGCAAAAAAAATTTTTTACGACTCATTCAATTGTGGTTGAGTTGACGACGGCCCATCTAAATATAATCAGGACTTGATAACTGTTTAATCATACATAAGAAAGTACAAGAGCACTGTGAGAGGCATACAAAAAAACTTTTTGTTTTTTATCATTTTTTCTCGGTTTTGTTTAAAATCTGCCATATATTCTCTAATTCAACCAACTTTTAGAGAACTATTCTGATTTTTTGTTTCAAAATTCACATTTTGTGTTGGCGAACAACGTATGCACGTTAAATTAAAAGAAAATGTTTATAAAAATAGATATCATTGAACTCAGTTTCACCAGATTCCGATAGTAATTTAAAACCGGAGTACTCTGCAATAATATTCAACAACTGCCCTTCTATCAAAAACAGTGAAAATAACAGTTCCGAAAACAAAATTGTGCTAATAGCGCTCATGACCATTAACATTTTGCAGTCCATTTCTGTTTGTTATCCGTGCTTATTTCTGTACATATATATTTTTTCAGGCTCATGCAGAGACTATGTTCAACGATGAGTGCTCGTGGAAGGACAAGAAACTAGCTCAACATAAGAGAGAAGCTGTATTTTATTTTCACTCCCTTTTCTTAAGACCCATTCAAGATCATCTCCTCGACTTATGAAAATACCATCTCCGACATGAAATTAAATGACATGAAAAGACAACGATCGACCAAAGAATAACGTTTTTGCGACTCGAAAGAAATTTAGCTATTTTAACTATGATGTTTGACCGCGCATGTTTAGTCAAAATTGAATCCCCACCTACTGGTGGTGAAAATTGGGTCAAACCCCTAAAATGCTCGTTTTCAGACCAAAGTGCAAAATAATCGATGGGAGTCGGAAGAATAAGAGATAAACATCGTGAATAGAATGTGTCTGAGGATACATACCTGTTAAAGTATGTAACAATAGTTCCGAAAGGGGGCGACTGTTGGACTCTGTTGGCCTGAAGATACAACCACGTGCACAATGTCCTGTACAAACTGAACTCATGGCTCACAAACAAGCTGAAACGGGAAACTCAAAATACAACAGATAACTATAGTAAAAGCACGTTCACGGCTACAGAACGATATTACGGACAAAAAGGTTGTTCTTTTCTTAGGATAGCTTCTGCAAACCTTAAGAAAAAAAGGGGATTTTCATTCTTTTCTGCGGAGCTCAGATTTAAAAATTGGATGATATTTATTACCCAATTTTCAAGCCTAAGCTTTAAAGCATTCTAGTGCAATACACTTTTCTCAGATTTCAAACTGTTTGAACGAAAAAGATGAACTGTGGACAAGATTATACATTTTCAAGAAATTAAGTTAGCAACTGATTTTCGGAAAAGTGATCTTTTTTTCCAAATATCGCGTGGATGTTTTCGGAGAACCGATAGTCTGGATCCACAGTAAAAATTCGCGTCGTGCTCTCGATAAAATAAATCAATAGATACAAAACTTGAGAAAACTTAAACTAGTGGTAATCATTAAAGTATTTAAATAATTGTTAAGTCTCTAACTGTTTATGTGAGAGAACGGCAAGCATGAGTTTGAGAGAGATCTTTCCCAATTGTATGCTCTCAGTCATTTGAGTGGAGGTGAGATTGTAAGCCAGCCATCTGATACAAGCACTCTTGAGCAGAGACAGTCTATGTTGTTCACTCAACTGGCAAAAGGGACCAATTGTATCCACTGACAGATTGGACATCATCACTTCTATACACCTGTTCACGTCGCACAAGGAAAACAAATTGAACAAGAAGGATTATATGACAAAACTTAGTATTACAAAAAGTTTGCTACGTCAAAACAAGAAACAACTTGATAAAAAATAAAGGAAAAACATTAACATCATGGGCTCAGCACTAATTTTCTCTAATCTTTCTCCCTAACCAGAACTACCTCTAAAACCTCAGCTGAGAAGCTTGTTCTGAGTGTTTGTAACTGGCGTTACACTTTGTACGTGTCATTTGAGCACAAAGAAACCACAACCACTTTTGAAAAACATTTGAACAACATTCTCAGATTTTATAGGTACGAACTTGATTTTCAACGTTTTCATCGCACCTCACATTATTTTATAAGATAATTATAAGCCACAGATTTTTACAATACTGATAAAATTATTACGGATCCCTTAGGAATTGCAATTTTGAACGAAATTTGCTTTTCACTCCATAAACAGCATATCGCTAATCAATTATCGCTCTAGGAATGGTGAAGAACGTGTTCCTTAAAAATTCATACTTGCAGTTGGTTTTTGCTATCGTATTTCAGACATCGGATTTGGTTGAATAAATCTCTTACATGTATTTGAGGTGTCTGAACTCGAGGAACTTCGCAGCCTGGAATACTTCTGGTGCCTCACTCACACTCACTGACATGCAATCACGGTACAAGTTGGCCAGGGCTATCGCCATACCTGATCCAAAACATACATCAAATAGTCAAGGAAGGATCACAATATCAATGGATGATCGCCCAGGTTTGTCGATTTTCTGATCACACCTTCGCTGAACTCATATATCAAAAAAATGTTCTTTGGGTTGAAAATATATTTGATTTTATATTTGGCTTCCTATTCCAAAGAAGCCCTAAGGTATTGGCAAAAAAGGAAAATTAAGTCAGTTATATGATAGCAGACAGCTTAAAAGTTGGTCTGAATGAAATTGGGTGCTGCTCTTCCTAGTTCTATGGTTAATAATTTTTCATCAACTAGGGGTCAACACTACTGATGCGTGCTTTAAATTTTTATTCCTCTAGCGTACTACTAGACGTTTTTCTTTGTACATTAATTTACATTAATGTACATTAATAGTATAACCGAAAGGCTAAAGTTAACGCCTTCAGAATATATATATATATATTGAAATAATGGATATTATAAAAAAATTTGTGGTTATTTATTGGTACCCATTGAGTTGTTCGTTCTTCTAAATATAAAGCTCAGATCCGAATGATCCTGATTGTCTGTCCATTGGTATATTTTCATGCCGACATTGCAAGGACCCTGTTCAAGTTTTTTTTGAAAAGAATTTTTTCCCGTCGCTCATACATTAAAAGGCAACTTTTTACACCTTTATATGTTCTTCAAAATCAAAGACCTTTCACTCCGCTCAGTATACTTTTGAATTCTTATTATCAGTTGTTTTGTCTATAACTGTGGAAGGTCTGCACATTCTCCAACATTTTCTGATGCTATACTCTGGTTTAAGTCTGTGCGAAGTTTCAACAGACTAAACTTTGAAATATTCATAGCAGCTGGTAAGAGAGGTGACTTAAGAAGAAGATCACGACAATGATCAAATTTACGACGCATATAACACACTTTAATGCCCCAGTCAATCTGTGGATGTATACGCAGTATGTTTTTTGCTGATAATAATTGTGAAAACTCCACTGAATGACAAACAAGAGAGGAATAAAGGTTTGAAAACTTGAAGGCCTACTTCCAAAGATATATGATTTCTTACTATATATAGTGAGTGAATGGCAGCCGCCATTTTCCGTAAACCTTTATTCAGATTCACTTCAAATGACAATTTTGGTTCAAGGCGTATTCCTAATTAACGGCAACTCTCAGCGGACTCCAATAAATTCCTTTCAATTGTAACTGTTGGTTCTACTTTATCCGGGGCCGAAAAATAAAGTAGGTGTTTTGTATCAAAATTCAAACTCATCTGATTTTCCTTGAAGTACCTCTCTGTCTCCAATAAAATATTTCTCAGTCTCCAATTTTTTTCCCGTAGTTCATATCGGCATAAAAGACTAGTATCGTATACAAATTGTACAAACTCAAAGTCACCTTTATTTTTTTGAGAAACCATTAACTTTTCGAATGATTTGGTTATGGTCTTTACACGAAATAGTTAACGATAGATTTGAAATGACCAAAGAAATTGTCCTAAAAAGATTACAAAGCCCTGAAAATCTTGGCATTAAAATGACATTAATCATCATTTGATATTTTACGTTACAATGAACTCATCAGCGCTAAAGCTGTAGCGTTCGAGTTGCGGCTTCCGATTAAAAAGAATAAACTTCACTCTGTATGCAAAGTAAAATTTATTTGAAGAATTATTTTCAGAATCGTTACTTGAAATGAGAACTAATACACCTCTATTTATCATAATTCTGTATAAGTCATTTTACATTGGCTTTATTGTTACCATTGGGTGTGAGTTTGTAGTGAAGAGTATCTGGGATTGAGAGATTGTACTTGGGAAGTGACTCTGCTACCACTGCAGATATCTCCTTACCCATACTGTGAACATCTCTCCCTCCCCCTCCTCCGCCCACTCCTATCTCTGGCAGATTGGTCACACGCACAATTTCTCGGGTCATCCCATGCGCAAGTCTGAACAACGGAAAAATCTCATAAAAACCTTTCTGCATTTGATTTTTTTTCAGGAATGAACAACTTCTCGACTGCACCAGTATCAAAATTTGTGTGTATTATCAGTGTGTTGCAAACAATATATTGGAGTAAATCAGAAATTATTATTTCTAACTTCCATTTCTCTAGAAACCTGCTGTCTATGCTATACAAAAAAAGCCATCGGAGATGATTTTTGATTTTTCCTGCTTGTATTATATATTTGCCAAATCCTGTTCAGGTTCTTGAGACTCCTTTTATCTACTGACTTTTTTGAATTTAATTTTGTCAAATTGTTTTTCAATAGTTGACAAAATGGCTCAATCAGTAGAATTTGTCATGCGGAACTTTACAGGCAAAATTCTCCTTTTCAAGAACTTCAATCAAAGAGATTCAATCAACCCGATTATCAACAAATCAAGATTGAAAAGATCCATGTTGCCCACCTTAGACAAAAAATCGAAAAGTACTAAGACATATAGGGTGCCTTAGAAAACGTACAAAACTTAATACGGCCCTGTATAAAGTTTTTTGACGCATCGTATTCATAAGATGTACTTAACGAGAACTCGACTCTGCCCCCATTAGAAATGATTTTGAATTTACAAATCTCCTTGAAGTTATTTTTTTTCGTTCACAGCGTTTTAGTCAATGCCTAATATATTCACAGCTATGAAAAAGTTACAAAAGTTAGTACGTCACCGTATAAGTCCGTATCAAGTTTTCCAAGTTTTCGATTGTATTGTTTTTAATATATACTTATATATTTCCAATAAAAGTCTACAGGCTTTCAAAATTGATATTATACGATAAAAATTTTTGGCATATTCAAATACCTTAAACACCGGTGAGCATTTTTCAAAGACACAAATAGGAAAAAATGGAAATGATTAAAAAAGTAACCTTAAATTAGGACATTTATCGTTGACGCACGTATTTCTTTTCAGTTGAATCTAAGAGCTGTTTTACCAAATTGGATGACTTTTAACACCACTTGAAGTCAATTGATTCAATTATTTGTTCTAAAAGGTCCCTCCGGATGGTCATGGCTGACAACTAAGGTTTTCATCTAAGACTCTTAAGGTGCCATACTACGGCCTATGCAACTTTTTCAAGTTCAGTCAATGTGGAGAAAATTAGAAATGAAGCTGATAACACAATCATAAAAAAATAACAATTAAAACAGTGCTAACAGCATGGACTGTCGTTTGGTTAGTTGCGTATTTTTGGGAGCAGTGCTGATTGAGGCGGCAGGGGTTCGACTCCCAGAGAGGATGAGGCGGTAGAGCAGTTTGGATCTGACTAAGACAGAGTAGTTCAGCTCAAACTCGTATCCAAAGCAGCAAAGGAACAACTCTGAAAACGGAACATTTCAAACTTGCAGCTCCGAATAAGATTTTGAGTAAATATTTACAATGATAAAATGATGGCTACCCTTGAATGATTACTGTCAAAAACAAAGATAAAATCTGCATAACCAGTCTTTAAGACCGATAAATAGTATATGTTTTTAATTAACTCCTGTACCACACTCTGATAAAAGAACGCCAATAAAAGTCTAGGTTTTCAAGTTTGTTATTATACGATAAAATTTTTTCGTGAAATAACGAATACAGCTTGCATATGCCCTCGAATTATTAAGATGCCCTATGCTACCTGATTTTAACGTGATACCTGAGTTACGTGTTACCATAAGGTCAAACTTTTTGTTGTTAACAATAGGAACTTTTCACTCCACTGTAGGTCGTAGATGAATCAGGAAGTGGTTGTATAGGAGTGCGTACCTGGTTGCATGATGTCATCTGGACTGATGGATGGCATTGGGGTGAATGACCTCACAGTCACTGGCTTTGGATCCCTTTCCACTCCAGTCAGAACCCTACAAATCAATCGCAATTTTTACAAACACTTTCAATTCAAAGTTGCAGTGCTCTATTTTCACGTAGAACGTTTTTATTTCAGCGATAATTCTTTCAAAGCATTTTTCACGCCGTACCTGTAACAATTGAAGCAGTAATATCATACAAGCTTTTCACTGGAGCATCTTTTTTCAATGCTTTCTGAAATACAAACTTGTTAAATCGGGTCAGAATCCACAATTTCCTCTCAAATTTTCAGAGTAATGAAAAATTTTCGACAGAAATTTCTGTACTCTTCAAAAAAAATAAAATTTTTATACAATCCACTTTTGATCATTATTTTGAAGAATCGCAAGCTTTTCACGACACATTGTTGCTATTTCTATTCGGCCTAGATATATTGATTCATATATTTGGCATTTTTGGTTTAATCTACAACATGGTTCGGTTTGTAGTTTGTTGAGAGATTGAAAGAGAGCAGATCACCTTATAGTTCTATCGGCAGTCCTTCTCACTTTACTCTGTTGTGAGATAGGCGGAAGTGTGGAACCGGGCGAATCTGCTGTGGGTGGTTTGGTGGTCACTCCCCCGTCTCCACTAAAATCCAGCTCAGGTTCTGCCTCTCCCTCCCCACCTTGACTCCCCACTCCCCCCTCACCCCCGTCTATGTCTGAGATTCCGTCATCGTCTACAACTCCGTATAGATCTGCCTCCGATCCAGCATCACTGTATACTTCCCCATTGTGATCTGCTACTGACTTATCACCACTGTACCCTATATAAGGTCTTCCCCCTAATCTGGACCTCGACTTATGAACTGACTTTTAAGATCTACGGGGGTAAACATTGATTATCAAACGATTCTGCACCACTGTCAAGCTTTAGTCGTTTCAGGGGAACGCGTGAAAAAAACCATTTCCTTCTTTTCAACCGGCTAAATAATATCACTTTTAATAATAACTTAACAGCCCTCTAATTGAATGGCATTGCTCGCCATACCTATTCCTGCAGCAAAAATATTCCAATGATGTAAACTTTTCAGCCGTTTTACACGTGATATATTTGTCGTAAGAGGACATATCTGGTCTATATTTTCTATATCCCGAATATTCAATTCAATTGATCAAATTGAGATCACCGATCACACTTGACAATATATTTACCAAATAAGTCCACTTTGTTGATGACGTCATCAGGGGGTATTTGAACGGTGGCCCTGACCGCCTGAGAAGTGCCCAGTAGATCTGTGCCCAACCACGTAGACAGTCTCCACCTGTTTGTGTGACCCACTTGGCTCCTGATACGATTGCGCCACCCAATCGTCAACTATTGCGTCATAATACAGGGACCATTTAAACAGATTGAAAAAGGATGGAAGGTTGTTTTCAAAATTTAATGACCAAATATTGTGGATTGCATAAACTTGGAGCGGCGAATTGCAGACTGATAGATTGAGAAATGCGAAAGATGATTTTGAAGCTGTGCTTTGTTTATATTTACCAATCCGTACATTCGAGAATGAAAAATGCGCTTTCTGTTCTTTTAATGAAATTCATCTTGACTTATAGCAATTTACCAAAATTGCAATTTTGCATTCCGTTTTTGAGTAGACATGAATTGCCAAAATAATTAATTCAAAATTTTCCCATGTTTACGTTGGTTTTTCAGTAGAACATTTCTGGGGTACTTCAAAATTTTCGATAATTGAAAGCAGTGTCTCTACCTTCTGAGGAATATCATTCATGTTCTTGGCACGAGGCATCAGTGCTTTGTATGGAGCCGTCTTCACATCTCTATAAAAACAATCCCAATTTCAACTAATCAAATTTGAAAGAACTACCGAAAAACAAATCAGATGCAGAAATCGAAAAAAATCTTTTGCTTAAAAGTAAATACGCAATTAGCGCAGTCCCTTATTGTTTATGACTTCCCAGTTCTAGCAAAATGAAAAAGACAATAGTTTGAGCCTACTGTTTACAAAAACCTAATGAAGGCCTAAATATCTCAAGAAAAAGAGGCCACCAGTATTTAAAAAATTTTCAATTTTCCAAGACTGCTTGAGGTGGTTTGAAAAACTTTTCTCAGAGTTTCTGAGCAACAATGAACATCGACAGCTAGTTTCAGGCGCCAGACGGAAGTGGCCTCTGATCAGATCATCCTAGATCGGAGTAACCTCTGATCAGACTGATGTGCGTTTGAACCCTCGTGTGCTCTAAAACTGCGCTCGACGTTGACCCGATCTTCCGATAAGACGTGTTCACGCTGGCAATGGCCACTACTCAGATTATCCCCGACCAAAGTTGCGACTGACGAGACCATTTGATACATCGTCATACTCAGATTATCCTCAGACGATTGTCCTGACGTTCCTGAGCTCGAAAATACCTCTGATCACACTATTGTGCGCTCAAAAGTCAACCTTGATTGAACTAGTATGCGCTCGAATCTTTTTCTGAGCGTACTAGCGAGCTCTCAAAACACTCTTATCAAACTGACGTGCGCCCGAAATAGTCTGGACAGATAATTATTCTAATTTAGAACAAATATCTTTTTATATCACTTTAATAAGTTCTTTCTATAAAAGTTGATGTTTGCAATAATATTCTCAAGCAAGCAAGAACAACAAAACCAAGGTGTTGAAAAATAATTTGTTTACTACGCCATTGCTGCATGTTCTTGAATCAGTAGACTAACTCCGATAGCTTTCCATAGAAAATGTCTCGACCTGCAGTTATTCAAAATTACTTTTAAAGGTGACCGGTGTTTGCTACCAGCTGGAACCTTTGCTTCTCATCAGCCACATCAGACTCTAGATCAGTCTCTGATTATAAGGATGCTTTATCATTGCCTATTGGCAGATCCAACATCTCTCAGTGGAAAGCATTTCAAGGAAAAGACAAAATGCACTCGAAATAGCATCCGATCAGACTAATATGCGCTTGAATCCATCTCTGATCAGACAGAAGTGACAGCTGATCAGATCAAAATCAGATCATTGTCCAGACTTGTTTGCTCGAACAAATTTCCAGACCCTGCAATTTTGGTCTATTTAAATACCATTCGACTCGAGTTTGACATCCGTCTAGTACTTTGAACTCTGTAGACATAGATTAATTCCCCAAAAACAAAGGTAAAATAGATTATTGGATAATAATTCTCAATTTATAGAGTATTGTAAGTTGTGAGCATTAAGGTAATCAATGCAGTCAGTATTTCAAGGAGTCACTTACTACTGATTTTGTTCGCAAAATTTTAAATCTTCACTAAGAAAATCATTTTTTTTGTTCCCAATAGTAAAAGTGGGATTTTTATATGTTCAGCATCGTACGTCGGTTGATTTTTTTGTTTGTTATATGTTATTTTTGTAGATATTATTTTATAGTTTTTTTGTGCGATGTTTTATATTGATGAAACTTGATTTCAAAACCCCATAAAACCCTCAAAACCCTAGTCTATGGAAGCGTCGAAAGTATGCCCAATGAACACAGCAATGACGCTGTGTATCAGAGTCAATTGAACACTTTTCTGGAGAATTGAGAAGCCATCAGTTATTTAAACAATCTGCTTCCTCTAAAGTTTCTTTAAAGATTTCTCCAGGCCAAAAGGATGCCAGTTCTCTTTTTTTAATCAATTAAAATTTCTGTGAGATAACACCTGATCTCTTGCTTCGATAACCAAATGCTCTTTCGCTTAACAGTTTTGTTGATATTATCAATCAATTGATTTTGCAGAAATTTTTCAAATAATAGCTGGAAATTTTTTTGAGTAAAAATTTGAGTAAAAGCAGACGCCACATGTTGCAAATGCAAAAAAAACCTTGGTCATGTTAAACGTGCGTTGTTTAAAAATATGCGATTTGTATATACGTTTTTGCTACCTAGATCCCTCTTTTGATAGAAAGCAATTTTTTTGGTCATATGTTTGAGGGTGCCTATCTCCAAATCCGCCGCACCGGAAAATGTTTAAGCCATCGCTTCGTGTTCGAATTTTCCTTATTTGATTTCAGGGCTGGAATACCAAAAAATTTGGAGGTAACCAGGATAGCAAAGACATTGCTAGTCGAATCTCAACCATTCAGTCGTTTTTCATGTCCTATCTTTGGTCATAAATCCCGAAACAATTAGGATCGCTCACGTTTGTATTTCAGAATGACTGACTAAAAAGTTGCAAGAAAGTTGACTAAGCTGTGCAAAAAATGCGTAATTAGAATGAACAGAATCCTATAATGATTAGGGAGCTTATCAAGTTGAGAGAAATGTTTGCGTTTTTAGAGGTCGTCTGCGCTCTAGCTTAACTTTGAAGTTACCGATTGCGTTCAAATATATCAATTGCTGAACAAAACACTATTGATTGTTCAATTTATAGACATATTTGCTCTTTTAAACTCAGTTTTTGCAACTTCTTAATTATCAATGGAATCTATTGATGCTCTTATTGCTGGAATCACTGATGAGGCTACAAAAGCAGCTGTGCTGGCTGTTGTACAACAACTAAAGGAGCATCAAGACCAAGAGCATCAAGACCACTCAGAGTTTTGCTGAATTATGGGACTTTGTATTAAGTCTCGACAACAGTTTAAGTGAGCAAGAAAGGTACACAAGTGAAAATTCTATAATTGTCGATAACCCGCTCTGTGATTCTCGACATGAGGAAACTTTTCTAACTCAGCTTCCTGATTTTCCCAATAAAATGTACAAGAGAACTGATATTACGATTTTGTAATCGAGATTAAAAGCATACCATATACTTCCTGAACCCGTACCCCTGCAAGATAAAATAATTCCTTCAATCATTGTCAAATTTGTTCACTTCAACGATAAAACAGTGATATACAAAAATCGTAGAATGCTTAAATCGATGAAAAACGAAATCAACAACAAAAATATTTGGATGAAAGAAAGACTCCCTCCATTAGAGGCGTTTGTCAAAAAGCGTGCTGAAAATAAGAACAAAATACGGTCAGCAATAACTGCAGAGTCTCGGTGATGTGCAAAAACAATAGCGATAACAATGTGTACGTGAAAGTAAACAATGCCTCTGATATGGACAACTTGAGAAATCCGGTTTTAAGAAACGTTGGCACTTCTAAAACATTCCCAAATAACACAAGAAATGCCTTCAAATGACCTCATGATTCGACAAAGCTATGAGATCTCATGCCTCAATGTCGCCAGATCAAAAACGGCTGATGGGAGAAAAACTGAAACATTGTGAAACACAATGATCACTCTTTTGTCTAATACAGAGTGCGTTCAATTAGATTGATTGAACAAACAAAACTTTCAGTTCTCAGTGCATAACAAGTACGTAACGAGTCATTTTTGGGCTTTGCCGGTTTTCATTCTAAATTCAACTTTCTAATTAAGAACTTTGAGTTTATTTTACTTTTTTCGGCTAAGGGTTTTTATTCCAATAAGGTACAGCTTTTGATCTCATTGAGACAATTACTTACAAAATTATATAACAAACACCAGTTAATCTGCGACATCCGCGATTCGATTGTGATGTGTCCAAATTTGGATCCTAGACGTTCTCTTTCTTGCGAATCTGACTCAAGGTTCAACAAAAAAAAACAGAATTGCAACTTCCGCGATTCTCAGACTCTTAAGATTTTCATAACCAAACAGGATTGCAACTTCCGCAATTCCTGATACCAAATAAAATTTTATTCGATAAAAATTATATGTTGACTACTTTTAATTTGCGACTTCTACGAATTTCGAGCGCTAAATAAAGTTTTTTATTTATTTTTTTGTGTTAAATAGAATACTGAGCAATTTCTTGAATAGATAATTTATTAAAAAAGGTGTTTGTTTCTAAAAAAACTATAGAAACGCATGACGTTAACTTTTGTTTAACATATGAGATTTAAAGTTTTGCTTCAAAACATTCGTTCAATTCAAAAAAAACTTTGATGAGCATGAAATTCTTTTACATCATCTTGATACAAAGCCTCACATTATTGCTCTGACTGAAACTTGGACATCCAAAAAATATTAAAAGGATCACTTCAGCTTACAGGTTACTCCAATTTGATAACTTGTGACAGAGAGAGTAGAGGTGGTGGTGTCGTGTTTTTTGTCAGTAATGAACCCTCCATAAGAATAATTCAAATAACAACTAAAAAGCTCCAACAAATCCTCACTGTTGAAATAGAATCAGGCGAAAGCAAGTGCTTAGTATCTGTTTTATACAAAGCGCCAGTTTACTCAACCGACAATTTTACAGATGATCTGATTGAACACTTCGAAAAAACTAAAAGCGATGTCGACACACGTATACTGTGCGATGATTTCAACACAGATGTTAAAAAATTGAATAAAAATAGCATAAAGCTAAAATAATTTCTCAAGTTATTTGAATATGATTTAAAAAACAGCTATGATTGTACACGAAAAACTGTAAATAGCCAAAAAGCAATTGACCTTTTTTGCTAATCACAATTGAAAGTTCTATTTAGAGAAAACCAAAATTTCAGATCATTATCCAATTTTTTTAGAACTAGACATTGCAACAAAAAATAATGTTCCCCCTGACCGAAGTTGATCAAACAACTACATAAGCTTAAAGATGAGAACTTATGTCTTGCTATTAATTGTTGGCTTTACAAAAAGTTTCAGGAAAATAAAAGCTTCATCAAATTTTTAGAGTTAAATGATGAATTTACTGTCATTCAGGAATTGATTGTAGAGGCCATGGAAATTTATCTACCAAAAAACTATTTTCAATAGAAGTGGTTATAAAAAAATGGTTTACCAATAAAATTAAAAACTTGTCGCAGAAAAAACACGTTTTATGGAACTATTATCTTAGAAGCAAGCTTGAGGAAGACCAAGTGAAGTACAGAGTAGTAAATAACGGGCTGAAGTCTCTCTGCAGGTTGACTAAAACTGAACACTATGAAAAAAAGGACCCTTATAAACATAGTTCCCGGACTTTATTCCACTTAGCTAAAGACATTAAGAACGACCAGATGGAAAACAGAAGTAGTTTGTTATCTTGTGATCAAATCAATGATTTTTTGTGGACATTGGTCATCAACTAGCAAATAAAAAGGTTTGTCATAACTATCTAAGACACGTGAAAACTGTCACAAGTACCTTATTTCTCCAAAAAAAATAATTTTGAAGAATACAAGATAAATAATAGTCTACCGAACGAAAATAACTTTATTCTAGGTGGCAGCGACTTGGTAATTGTTTTTTGGTAGTTGGTGGTTTTCTCATGATCTTTTTAAAATATACTCTTTTTATTATAATCACTGACTAACTTGATGTTCTTGGGGAAAAGCCATTTACATGGTGAGTTTGTCGATGATAGAACAAAAACTGATAAAGCTCACATTTGTCCTGAGGAGACATCACTCTGACAGGTCCATTGACATATTTGATGTTCTCCCCAAATACAGATAACTTCCTGATTGTCAATTATTTGTGTAATCATTAAGTGAATTACTCGATATGTATTTGGAAAAATTATTACTAAGAGAGTACCTTATTATTATTAAGATGAGAGTACCTTTTGTACTGCAGCATCGGTTTAGTCGTGTTAGGAGGTGCCCTGGGTGCAAACACGTAGTAACTGACCAGCTGCTGGTTCTCATCTGGCATCTTCTTGGCTGCAAAAGACTGCTCCTCTTCAGGCGTGAACTTCTGAACAAAGGAAAAACAAACATTCGGTAAAAAATCGAAGGACGCCCAGGTTTAGGTGCGCGTTGGTTATATATTTGCACTTGACGTCTTAAACCCTTCAAACAAGACTACCACCTTGCTCATCAATTAGCTTTGAATAAAGTTTAAATGATTTTAATCTAAAACAACCTTCCATCTGCAAAAAATGATGAGGCTTGAAATGATGGAAAAAATGATGAAAGAAAACCGAGCTGAAGTTTTCTAGACTTTGCGATCTGCTCAGAATATCTTAAATCTGCACGGGCTAATAAAGTTGACACAAATTTATTTGTCTAGTGTAAAATTAATTAGAATTCATTGTGCCCCCCCCCCATCTTTGTGGGCATAAAATATCTAGAAAATGGTCTTATCAGGCGGTAATTGAGAAAAATTGTTTTTATTATCGTAGACAAAAGTCTGGAAGGACTCAAACTACTCTTGGAAGATTGAATCTGCTCGATTTGACATCATCAGTGACATTTAAAATTTACGCAGTTAGGTATTTAGATTAAATTGAACAATTTACGTCGACTCCAATAAGGTCATGAATATATCTCCCCTAATTTTTAATGTTAACCTGGCCGCTGTTTTAAGTTTCAGCTATTAGCCGCAATTTTTAAAACATTTTCAACAAAATGTTTCTCTTGATCTTAAATTCATCTCTTACTTTTCCTACTTTATTTTGAAAATATGATTGTTAATATGAGCTTCAAAAAGACTCCTAAAGAATTAAGTCATACGTAACTACTTATCAGAGCGTCCAAACTCAAAACTACCAAGCATTTATTTCATACAAAGAGGTTGGGCCATGGCGAACATAATGTTCCGACCCCGCTGATACACATGTTGACATAACTGTAAACCGATTGGGAAGAAGGAAGCAAACTTTCATAAACTCATATACTGTTCGAAAACAATCGGTGCAAGAGCAATAAAAATTGTAATAATTAGAAATTTAAACCAATAAATTGATTTTTAAAAAATTATGGCGGCATTAGATGATCGATGAGACCTGTCATTGAGGAGACTACGAGACAAGACAAACAGCAAAAAAATACCAAAAAATAACTAATGGCAAAATCAACAATTTAATTTTCTAAACGCTTATCAATAAAATCGAAATATTATCTGATAAAAGCTAAACTAAACAAATAATCTTGTATCTCACTACAATGTATATGGGATCTTTGCTTAATAAGACTAGTTATGAAGTCGAGATAAAAAAGAAAAACAAGAATGGGCAAAGCCCAAAAATCCGTTGAGCTTTCTGCACAATAAATAACTTTAATAACCGTAACAATCCTCAGTTCTTCAGCACAAAAGTGCTAGAATGATTTGCATGCAGCTCTTGGGAAAACCAATGGAACCCGTAGTTAGTGAGACTAAGTCATAAGACGATAAAACACGAAATGCAAGCAAAAACAAGCAAAACACAAAATCAGTGGGCAAAGTGATTGCTTGTGAGGAAAGTTGACGGACCTGACATGAATGACAATAGGTTGACAATTGACACTAGGTTGACAAACTTTTTAAATATTTTCACTTATACTGGCGTTGTTATTGTCGCATGGACTACAAAAATAAGATCAATTACAAAAAACGTCGAATAATCAATGGAAACTTGCGAGGCAACTCTCGAATCCAATAAAACGTATGCTAATCATCAAAAATGTTTTATATGTTCGCATGGGCTTCCTTATAATATCAATGTGATCTTTCTTTAATGTGATAATATGCAAGAGGTCAAAAAAGAACCTTACATCTGGGAAAATATCCACAAATCAACATTTTTTTAAAAATAAAGCTCAAAGTTTTTACGTCAACAGAGCCATTAGTTTAAACAGAGTGGCTCTAAAGATTGCTTTTGCTTCATTTGAACGAGAATGGTACCAGTCATTAATGGGACTTAACTACAAATTGTCAGATATAAGGTTAAGTTCTAAAATTCAAAAATTCACTGATAAAAATTACTGATGAAAATATTCGGAAACATAGGAGCAATAGGGTATCAAATGAAAAAAAAATTAAATAAAATCAGTTCCACTTTTCAAGTTAGCCAATATATATAAATGGTATATATAATTGGTGGTAAATATAATTGCCACTCACAACTCCCTAAAATAAATGATCATTTTCTTTTATTCAGTCAGTTTTGGCCGATCGATATATTCCAATATATCGATCGGCCAAAACTGACTGAATAAAAGAACCCAGTTGAGCATTTACCCCCCCCCCCCCCTCCACACACACACACACACACACACACACACACACACACACACACACCCGGACCTAACGCCAAGTCAATTTCAGTACTGGGCAAGTCTAAATCCAAGTCTGATTTAAGACTTGGCAATTCTAAATCCAAGTCTGATTTAAGGCTTGGCAATTCTAAATCCAAGTCTGATTTAAAACTCGGCAATTCTAAATCCAAGTCTCGGCTAGCCGAAAAAAAAACGTCAAAAACAGCCGAAAAAAACGTCTAAAATAAACGAAAAAATGTCAGAAATAGCCGAAAAAAAAACGTCTAAAACAGTCGGGGAAACGTCAAAAATAGCCGTAAAAAACGTCAAAAATAGCCGAGCAAACGTCAAAAATAGCCGAACAAAATGTCAAAAATAGCCGGGGAAACGTCGATTTGAAAGGTTCTGCAGTGCATCAACATTGAGTTGAACGAGAGGGCCTCGGTTTAGCATTGGCACCCTCACGGCGGTGTTTCCTTTTTTAAGGACTTTTCCTTGAGAAGTATTCGAATTTGCCAAAAATGAAAAAGTAATTGTCGATTTTTGGCTAATGTTCGGCTGAAAACGGCTTAAAACGGGTGCAAACGGCTGAAAAATGGCTGAAAACGGCCCAGAACGCCTGAAATAGTGCATAAATACCCTCAATATTCCCCCCGAGTGCTAATATACAATTTTGTATGCCCCGGCATCATTCTCTAGCACCCCGGGAAAGTGTCCAAAAAGTAATGCCAAAATCGTGCCACGTTGCGAAATTTTTTGATTTCGAAAATTTCACTCGAAATTTTTTGCAAAGTTGGTTTTGACTTGGGAATCAACTTCCAAGTGTTATCCAAGTCTTGGTTAAGACTTGCCAGACTTGTAAGACTTGTATTTAGACTTGCCCAGTACTGGGAAACTAAATAAGACTTGGATTTAGACTTGCCTGGTACTGATATAGACTTGGAATTCGGTCCGGGCACACACACACACACACACACACACACACACACACACACACGCTAAGGGGGGTCGGAACAAAAGCTTTAGTTATTAACTCCGTATATGTTATCCAGCTGGTACCTGACCCACCTTCAGAGTTCCCAAATTGCACAGAATCCCCTTTTCCAGTCCGCCTCTGGCCGCTTCGTGAACATATGCCTGGGTTCTGTTCTTCACACCATCACAACCACCACCAGTACTAACCACCATGTTAACCATGTTATAAATTATGCCAACAATAATAACTACAACTCAATAAAATTCATTATTCTTGTGCTGATTTTCATTACAATGTTGTTAATACAAATTGACCATGTTAAGCACAAGAAGTTTTCATAAAATATGAACAAATGGTAAATAAAGTTTTATAGTTTTTGAATATTAAAAGAATTGATTTTGAAGTTGGTGTGTTTTGAATTGTAAGCATGGCTTTTGAAAAAGAACAGTAGCAGCTAACAATACAAACAAATGTCTTGGAGATTTTGTTTTTTGAACGAATTCGCTGATCTAAGTAGCAATCAAAGCACGGTTGGAACAATGTAACACCTCTTAAACTCAGTAATAAGCGGATTATAGTAGGGTTTAAACTTCATGATACAGTATTGTACTGTTCATATTATTATTATCGTCTATCCCGTCGAATTATGACGAAAATGATTAATTATGACGCTGTTTCATTTCCAATTTTAGCATATAATAGACGCTTATTTATTACTGCTAATTAAATTTTAAAACAAGACGACTCGTGCGAGACTGTATGTAACAGAGAATGTTAGAATATACGTCTCAAGTCTGTCAAAAAGTTTTCTATCCTCTGGGAAGAAAAGTGCCTTTAAGTTTTGCAAAACTTAATTTGCAGCAATTTGCCTGAGCATCATTGAGTACGACCTCCTTAAATAAGGAAACTGGAAATCTATATTTTGATGTAATTTTACGAGATGTAAAAAAAGGATTGTAACTTATTTTTCAAAATAAAACAGCCTATCACAGAAACTCAAAGTCGAACGAGGGAAATCAGTTGCACTGAAAATTTGACTTCAACAAAAGCTGACAGTAATTCGCAAAACGAATTTCTGCGATCAGTTGACTCACTAGAAGTAGCAAACAACAAAAGACTGGCCACGATTAAATCAACGGCCACAAAAGAGAAATTAAAAAGTTAGATCACATCATTCAGTAAATTATTTTCACTTTTCTATCTTTTCGGGTTTCAAATACGCCGAACAGATAAAAAATTTTCTAACCAGTTTTACCCAAGAGACAGTTGAAAATTTTTCCAAAAACTATTACCGAATAGAAAGAAATCATTACAAAATGAGTTGAAGGTCATGTCAAGTTTTGTCACTTTGGCTAGAAGTTTATTTTAAGATATTAATAAAGCATGCATTACGTGTCCTGCACTCGGAAAATTCGATATTTCAGAAGGATTTTACGATTTACATCAAACCAAACAAGAAACTTCTTTCCTTTCTGTGTTTACATCACCAAATAATGAAAATGTCTGAATTAAAGTTTGTTAAATTTTTCGTAACTAAAAGCTCCCGTTTTGTCTATAGTCTTATTAAAGATTTCCGTAAATGATCCTTTCACTTAATTTAAGTCAAATTGAAAATTTTCTTTTAAAAACGCACCATCAAGATCTCACTAACAAGGTTTGTATGATTGTGGTCGTCAAACCAGAACGTTATCTGTAAAAAATTTTTGTTACAAGATACACTAATAATTGAGAGCTAAAGTAGATGTCCATTTTCCGAAAAAAAGTACGGACAATTCTCAAACTCTGTATGTGAGTGTTCGTAGGATATCGAAAATTATAAATTAAAACTTGATTTTGTATTTGATACCACTAATTAACATTTGATTTCACTCTTTTCTATCCCTATATATATATATATATATATATATATAATATTATATATATATATATATATATATATATATATATATATATTCTTAAAATATTATGTAATCAAACATTAAAGCTTTCGGAATCAAAATGTTTTGTAATTAAGTTTTGTCAAAGGGTCTTCAAAGCATTTTATAAATTTCAAATCCGGGCAATAGTGACTAATTTAAAATTAGCCTACAAATCGTCTTCAACACGTGCATAATTTTAAAAAATCCATATACTACAAAAGTCGCTTTTGAAAGACCGAGCAACGAAAGAGCAGATTAAATGAAATCAATCGGCCGATTTCAGTAGCAGCACTGTGAGCAAAACTCTTTGACCGCCTCCTCCTGAATCAAGTAAGAAAATTTTATCAACCAAAATCTCAATAAGAAACAATTTTAAAGTTTCAGAAACAAAATTTTCCAGAGATGCTGTAATTTTGAGTGAACTTTTGTATAACAAAAATAACAATCAGGAGAAATCGGCATTCATTGATAATGAAAAAATCCTCAATTCAGTATCACAACACATAATTCTGAAAAATGTGAAAAGCAGTTGTTTCTCAGAGATTCCAAAAACATTGCAAAAGATTATTCTAGTAGGTAGAAAACAGCCCGGTAAACTGAATGGAAAAAATTTTTCAATTGCAAAACGTAATTGTTGGCATTTCCCAAAAACTCTTTTAGGCACTATTGCTTTTTAGTAGCATATTAATCACTTTAAAAAATATAAAAAGTGGTCATATTTCAGTTTATCAATTAAAACAATTTTCAGCATAAACAGATCGTTGAGCTGATAAGCAGCTCATTGAAAATCTTGAAAAAACGGAATCACGCTAGAAACAATAAGTATTGAGAATGAAAGCAAACAAGGCGACTCGTTAATGTGCGTTCGTACATGATGTTCCGACCCCAGCTCATCTACATTTTTGACATAATTGTCAACAAAATGAAGAGATAACAAAAATAGATGTTTGATACAATTGTTACACAACCTTTCTACAAATTGAATTACACAATGCCATGCCTCATTACAGCGCCAATGATATCTAACATTAAACAGACTACAATACAAAAAAAACAAACAACAAAATTAGCAAAAACAAAAAATTCACGGCAAAAACTGAAAATCTAAATTTAAAAAAGCACATAGTAAAAACGTCAAAATGCAGTCAGATAAAACCTTAACTACTCAAATTTACTTTCTCCTAACTGTGGATGGAAAGTTTTCCTAATGAGACTAGGTAGCAGGTCAACAAAGACAACGATCAATGAGGCAGAATTCAAACATTAATCAACATTTTTGAAACCAAGAAATTTCAAAAGTCATTCAAATCATTAGCTTTTAAATAAATAATCTTTGATAAATTACTAAAAAGTTATTACAAAACCAAAAGGAACTGTCTTTGGGTAGACTAAGCGATAGAAACGAACTAAAAAACTTAGAAAATTACAAACGATTTGCGAATACACAAAATATTGCAACCATTAAAATCATTAGCTATTATCTGAATATTATGTATTCTTAATTGAACTTTTATTTCTAATAATTCAGTTGCAGAAATTATACTGAGATATTCAATAAGTTGATTTGAGCCACATTTGAAAACCATTGGGATCTGTTTTTACGCGATTGTTCTGAAAGAAGAGAAAAAGGAGAGAAAAAGAAAAAATGACCACTCAAAAACGTTTATAAAAACGCATATTCTCCAAAAAACAAAGCATCGGTGACAAATAATATCAGTAGATATGTTGATTTTTGAAACACAAGATATTGGATGTGACCTCTCATCGATAAAAGTAAAATACAATTTGACGAGAAGAACAACAAAAACTGAAAAGTTTGAAAAATATTTGAAAATGTATATCATAAGCTTTAAGACTAAAGGCTACGAACTGACTGCTTCGGGTAACATCATTGATTCAATCCTCATTTACAAGCCGAACAGACTTGTCAGCAATTTACGGCCACCTAAAGAAGAAAAACAGGCATAAACAGCAATTTCATGAAAAAAAGTGAGCGAGAAAAGTGTCAGGGTAGTGAAGGCATTAAAAAAACTTTTCACTAAAAAGTTTACTTTGTTCATATAATCTTTTAACAGTAATGGGAATCCTCTCTTTTATCAATATAAATTCAAAAAATCAAATATGAACAATTACATTAGAGCCACGAAATTTTATCAACGCAAAACTCGTAGTATCAACGCCATTAAATTCATAGGCTTTCAACGGAATCCACTAGATACGAGAAATTATGCCTCCAATGGACCATAAAACTGATTGTCATTCATATTTCATTAACAGGACCTTACAACAAGTTATTGACGATGAAATCAACAACAAAGACAGGAAAAAACTAAAAGTTCACAAGAAAACTGACAGAAGAAAGTGTCGTAGAAATTTTATATTCTTAAGCTTTTCTCTGAAAACTTTATATTCATTAGCTCTTCTCTGAAAACTTAATCAATGATCCGTTGAACGTCTTGACTAAACCAATGGTAACTATCAGTAATAGGATAAAGTGATTTCAAAGTAAGATTTCAAAGGATCCAAAATTAGTAAAAAGTACCCGAAAATTTAAAAAAAATTTAAAAACTAGTGGCATTGAAGTTTTAAGAACAATAGGTAGAAAATAAAGCCGCTAAACAGATTATTTTTGGCTTGGCTAGAAAAAAAAGAATCCTGTAACTACTACGGCTAACTAACAGTTCACGAAAAAAAGTTTAGGATTGGTTAATATACAAAAAAAAATTCAAAAAACTATTTTCAAAGTCTTAACAGCCTTTAAACTCAAAAGCTTTCAACGGAGTTCAATAACTACAGTAAAAAAAAACACGATGGCGGGGAAAAAGGTTTTCTTGCATAGATAATCAATAAAACATCACAATAAGTCTTAAGACTATGAAAACAACAACAAAAACAGGCGAAAACCAAAATTCAGTAGAAAAGTGTGAGAAAATTTAAGGTATTAGCTTTTCTCTGAAAACTTTATCTGTGTTTTCTTTAAGCCAATGGGAATATAATATTATTTGGATAATGTGTATAAAATTTAGTTAATATGATAAGAGTTCAAAAGTAACCAATAATACGAAAATGTCAAAGTTTTTTTTTAAAATTTTGAATTCTTTTGTCACTGAACTTATTAAACCAAAAGTTAGAAGATAAAAGTGCTAACGAGATTAATTTTATTTGCAATAGAAAGCAAAACCTTTTTAAACTGAGACTGACTAACAGCTCACGAAAACTTTAAGATTGGTTAATGTTAAGGAGAATTTTCGAAAAAATTATCTTTAAGTTCTTAACAGCCATTAAATTCAATAGATTTTGACGGAAAACAAAAAACACCCTCAATAAAAAGGCTCCAATGGGAGTATAGGGATGTTTGTCAAACATAGGTGATCAATATGACATCACAACAAGTCTTATAACTACGAGAACAACAACAACAAAAACAGGCAAAAACCAAAAAATCAGTAAAAAAGTGTAAGAAGAAAAAGTCGAAGCCATTTAAACCGTAGGCTTTTCTCTGAAAATTTTATCTGTGATCCACTGAAGGTTTTTTAAGCCCATAGGAGATGTCATTTTTAGAATAATGTGATACAATTTCAAAATTAACGAATAATACGGAAATATCTAAAAAATTATTAATATTTTTTGAAACCTTGTGTCATTGAAGTCATATAACTCAAAATTAGAAGATAAAATTGCTAGTCAGATAAGATGTGGTTACAATAGGACGGAAGAGGGTGCTGTCATCGCAGAGACTGACTTAAAGTTCACGATAATAAGTTTACGATGGGTTAATGTTCGAAAAAATTTTTCGAAAAATTATTTCTAGAGTCTTAACAGCTATTAGCTGTCCTCTCAAGCACCAGATATGTTCACTTAAATCTCATAAACGGAACGTATTGCAATGTCGGTCAAAGAGTTCATGCCATAAAACTCCAAAAAATTAGTGAAACCTCAAAAAGAAATTCAAAATTTCTTTTAAAATTAAGAAAACTCAGAGTCTACGCCAAAAAAACATGAGCAATTCCTTGAAAACGATTTTTTTGTTCACTGGGCTTCATTTGACAGTAAAAGAGGTTTTTCATAACGGAGCTTCGATATGAAAAGTCACTTGTCTCTAGATGACTTAAAAATGGGGAAAAAATGTAAAAATATTTTATAAAAAAGAGCTCTCAAATAGAATTCGACTTTTTTTTGAAATTGAACCACCCTATGAGACCAGAACTAGTCTTTTTTAACGCCTTTAGTCTTTTAAGAACACAAAATTGGTTCATTTTTTGGCAAGAAATTTTAGTTTGAAATACTATTTTTATAGAAAATATAATTTGAAGAAAAATCACACTAAAAGTGAGCAAATATCCCGTTTTCACACAAAACTTCAATCCTCTATAACTCCTAAAAAAACAAAAATCAAAAAAAATCTTTTGAATTTTCAATTCTGCGCTGGACCAGCTTTTCAATGATACCACTCATATTTCTCTGCGATGAATATATCGATCGACCAAAATTGACTGCACAAAAAAAACCCAATAAACAACACAAAAAAAACATAGTTCGGAACACAGTACAAGTGGGGTCGGAACAAAAATTACGATCTCAATTTCTTCTACAGAGGAGCAACCGCTTTAGAGAGATTATTCACGAAAGTGATTAATAAAATACGAACACAAATGCAGCTATTAACAATTCATCATCAATTCAAATTTAAACATTCACATTGAATTGATCAAATTTCTTTATAATATGGCTGTACTGATTCAATCAATTTACTTTTACGACATCGGGTACTGCTCGCAGCTAGATGCTGTTCAGGTCACTAATTTGATTTTTATCGTTTAGTTTTTAGTAAAGTCATTTTTAGAATCTCAGTTGCAGTTGAAAACGGGGTTCAGTAATATACTTTTGCTTCCTGAGAACATATTGGACGGATCACGTCAGCTTCTCGTGCATTCAGATATAATAGCTGTGCAGCTGTTGATTATGCAAATGAGTATCTCAACATTTAGAAACGAAATTTTTGATTTTGACATTACGACGCTAAATTGAATGAAACGTTATAGTTCAAAAAAAAATTAGTTCTGCAAGTACTTAAATTTCACTAAATTTAGAAGCAAGTATACTTCAAATTCTTGCAAGTGCTTAAAATACGTTAACCTAAAGTTCCTTATATAAAAAGAAACACTCCAAAATCAGATATATTTCCAATTGAAGTCAGGTTAACAAATTTTTAACTTTTTTTATTCAAATTTTGAAGCCACATCTATTACAATGATTTAAACCTATATTCTCTTAGAAAGAGATATTGGAGGCTTTATGAGTTTTATTCCATGTGATATGAAAAGTTAAGTATTGATTTTAAATGGCAACATTAGTTGTATCAATTATCCTCGAAATTATCTAATTTTTCAAGAATTGATTACAGACTACCGCTCTTAGCACTTGGCACGGACGATCAGGTCCATTTCGCCCATCCTTTTCCACAAAAAGTTATCCAAAAACATGTGATATTGGTTAAAATGTGAAATAATTGATGGGAAATTGCTTCAAATTGTTGTCAGCAAATTTGGCAAAATTGCCATTTTGGCCAATTTTTAAAATTTAAGTAAAATTTGTCCTTGATAATCCACAGTTTGCGATGTTCAATTTTCACATACTAGGTTACTTAGAATTCAACTATAGTCAAGTAATTAATGTTCTTTTAATTAGCTACTAGTCCGACTTCAGATACGCTTGACGCACAAATTGGAGAGCCGAGCTCGAGAATATTCAAATTCTATAGTGCATTATTTTCAAAATTCGCTTTTTTAAAGAGGGCAAACACATGCAGATAATTCAAACAAGTTTTGATATTATGAGTTATAGTTTTAAAATAAATTACAAATTTGAAAGAGTTCATTTATAATATTTAGATATATTTGCTACAAAAAATTTAAATTTTTTCAGAGCCAACTCTGGCCATCTCGTAAAGCTGGAATTAGTCAGATCAATCTAGGCTAAGGTATGCTGGGCTATACTCTGTGGAAGAATGAGTGATTGCTTTATTAATTTCTGAAGAACCCGTTTGTATAAAAACATGATCAGTAATTGAAAGCTTTTGAAAAAAAAACTCTGTTTGAAAAATGATCAGTTATTATAAATTTATGAAAAATCCCTCTGCATGAAAAGTGATCATGGATTATTGGACTGTTTGTATTAAAGAATTATGATGAAAAACTTTCTTAATTTGATAAATTTGTGAAATTTACAACAGCAAATATGAAAACAATTGTTTCATCTGAATTTTGATTATCAGATTTTGACGGCAGTTAGAATTAGCTTTAAAGATGAATTAGTGCCACTATAGCAAAATCAACGCCAAAGAGATATATTTAATTTTCAAAAAACATGCTCACGTGCTTAATTGTGGAATTTGATGACAATTTTTGTCTCCCCACATATTCTATAAGAGAGGCCATTTTGCGGAGTTTGTGTTAATCTAGTGCAAGTTCCATTTGGTAGGGGCGCTACCCGGGCCGAGGATTTTGCCCAAAAATAACGGGGAAAAGAGTGTAAAGAGTGTAAAAATAATATTTTTACACCGTTAGTGCCCCCCTTATTAAGGGTGGAATTCCCTGTTAGAGTGTAATTTTAGCGGTGTAATTTTAAGATTTAACGGTGGAAAAAGAGTGGAATAACTTATTTTTACACTCTTTTGATTACACTGTTGAAACTTATATTTACACTCTTTATTACACCGTTAAAAGTTATTTTTACACTCTTTATTACACCGTTAAAACTTATTGTTACACTCTTTGTTACACCGTTAAAACTTATTGTTACACTCTTTTTTACACTCTTTTTCTATAATTTACACCCGTAAATTACACTTTAATATGTAATTCCACCCTTAATAAGGAGGGCACTAACGGTGTAAAAATATTATTTTTACACTCTTTACACTCTTTTCCCCGTTATTAAACCCTTAATTAGGGGGGCACTAACGGTGTAAAAATATTATTTTTACACTCTTTACATTATAGTCTGTAATGATTCGAAGCCAATAATCTTGATTTTTGTCTGTTCTGCAGGTCAACAAACAGCCGAAAAGCCTAGACAAGCATGACTGTTTCACAACACTGAGTCTACCCTTGCGCAAAGTATTTTGAGTTTTGAACAAAAGGATCTTTTCAACAATTGCCCCCCTTTGGTACCTAGTAGAGAATCGCCTCCCCTTTTGTGCTATACTTTACCACAATATTACTTGGCCTACACTTTAGATAGCCGAATATTAGTTTAAGCGCAATTGCGGACCGCTGTTCATGGCCATGCCTCTCATGCGCTGTGGGATGTAATCCGGAAATCGCGGGTCGGTTATCGCGGCGAAGCCGCGACGCGCGCGAAGCGCGCCCACCGACCCGCCAGTCGGAAATTCTTTTCGCTTTGTATTCCGGTTCGGCTAATTGCTATACCACGGTGTATTTCATTCTATTCAATTTAATAGTATGTGCATGCGTGGAAAGTTATTAGTCGTCTCTGATTGGTTAATAAATAGCTCGCTTAAATTCTATTCAAGAATAGCCCCCCTTTTGCAAAAGGGGGGGGGGCAATTGTTGAAAAGATCCGAACAAAATCCGTTTGATTTATTTTTAATTCGGTCCCGGTTCCTTTACTGTATTCCTACGGCTATGTCTATATTCTGCAATTCTTCAATTGGCAAAAATTTCAATTGAATTGTTTTCATTCATCTAATACATGCCAATAGCTTTGCGTTAAATAAACAGCTAGAGAGATACAATTTAACGATGCATATTAAATGAATACAATGCAATAAGTTTCAGCCTGCTGAAATGACCAAAATTGACGTATCTATTGGTGCGGTAATTTAAGCATAGCAAATCTAACAGCGTCCATCTATCATAATTTAAATGCGATTATAAAAATGCGTTTTTTCTTGCTTGGGGTAACTAAAATTATTTCAAAAGTGAGTTTTTTTTTAATCCAGAAAGTTATGTGCTGGTTCAGACCAATGCATTTATTTAATAGTGGTAGATTATTCTGATGAAAAATACGGTAGAATAGCTTGTGGTGCCCACGAAATACAGAATTCCAAGAGCAGCGTCAATTTTCACCATTATTTTCGACGCTTTGCTCTTCTCTTCAATTTCGGTTGCTTGAATCAGAAGTTGTTCAACGTCCTTCGCGACACTCCCCCCATGACCATTGATGACGTGGTCTGCCAAATTGTTACTCACAGTGTCTTCGCGACTTCCCATCGATGGTTTCTTAGCCGAAATTCTTGCAGCTGCCTTCTGCTTTCTGCGCTCTTGTCGCTTGTTGAGCCACAAATGCATGTTAATAGACAAGGTAGCCAGTGCAATAGAAAGAGATGAGAGGAAAATGTTGATGAGGAAATAATTGCAGATTTCCGGGATGGTTTTGGATGTTTCCGGGATGAAGTCGGTGACAATCATCAAGTTCACACAAAGAGACAGAGTCAAGGTAACCCCGAACCCGATTCGGTCACCTCCATCAGCTGGTAGAATGAATATCAGGCTGCTTAGAGCGAGAAGTCCAGCGTTTGGCAGTAGGAGATTGCGAATGTAGAAGTCGCTGAGTCTTTTGAAGCTGGCGGAGAATGTGAGATAGCTGAATCTGTGTCCTTTGCTCACTATCTCGCGACGTTCGCATGAGGATTCTAAACAATTAAAAAGACACGTAATTGGAACCAAAATGTGCCGTAGTTAATTTCTATTGGGTTCAAAATTTTTGATTGTAGGTCTAAATCAAGCGAAGCAATGTCTTCTCATTTCTTTTAAACTTTATCACAAGATATGCTGGCAAATTTGTGAAACCCCGCAATTTGAAACTCGTTCTAAACAAATAAAAAAAGACAAAGACTGAAACTGCTTTGATGCTTTAGTATATTTGAATTCTGTTGTTGAGGTTGCATGTATATAGGGGACTAAACTGTTGAAAGCCATACAGATAGATGGTTTTGGTGATTTGTTATAAATGGTCCAGCTTGTTCGTTCTTCATTTATGTCTTCAGAGTTGAATTGGCCATTTTTGAACCAGGTTTATATTTGCGCAGGAGACAAAAAACAAGGGAAATATTGGAAGAATTTTTCCACTAGTAACCAACTGTGCTATAGAACTACAATTCTGGAGGCATGAATAGAGTACAAATCTTGGGTATATCCTATCAAACCCAGTCAAAAATGCAGTCAAAAACCCAATAAAAAACCCAATAAAAAACCCAATCAATAACCCAATCAAAAACCCAGTCAAAAACTCAGTGAAAATTCCAATGAAAATTCAATCTTAAATCCAGTCAAAAAGTCAATCAAAAACCCAGTGATAAACCAACTGAAAATACTAGTCAAAAACCAGTTAAGAAAAACAGTTAAAACACAGTCACAAATAAGTGAAGATGAGATGTCACAGGAAAGCCGGGTCAATAAGCTTTTTGGTTATCAAAAGATTTTTTCCACTATTTACAAATTTTGAACCAATTCATTTGGTTTTTTGTTTGTGTGACACAGTAACAGTGCCGTATTTCATATTCAAACATCACACTGTGGTACTCCGACTGTACACTCAAAACCTAACTTGATGATGAAATTCAAAACTATGGAATGATCCAAACCATTACTGACCTTGAAGTTCCCACTGAGTGTGATGAGCATAGGATGACAAATCGAAAGTCGGGTCACTGCAATGGATATCCAGCTGGTCTGCTGTGTACTGCCATGATCCCAGACTAATTGCACAAGTCTGGGAGTCGAAGGGGAAGTTGGTCACGTCCATTGTGCAAGTTGTAGTCATGCTTAGGGGACTGGTCCAGTGAACGGAGCCATCATACTCAACTCGCACAGGTATTACCTTATGGGAACTGTTTCGTTTCCTGTTGCAAACATTTTTTTTTGCTTTTCCGTTTTGCACTATCTGTTTTGTGTCATGTTGTAATTCAACTTTGAACAAAAGTTTGAACAAAAAGGGTCCAGGGGTCTATATACTCTGATAAGATACGAGACGAGACTAGCCAATAAAATCTATATATACATTATATACTATTATATATTCTTTTTTATATACCACCATATTAAAATACAAACCTGATTTATTGCATTCAATCAAAAGGAGGCGATTTTGCAATCAATGTCTGGTCAATATGATTCATCAAGGTTATTTGATTTAATTAATAAACTAGGCTGAAGTTAACCCAGACAAAATTATTTAAGGTTCAATCACAAAAAAAAACTTATTTGTCTGAAAATATCTTGTCTGAAAAAAAAAACTTATTTTAAAGTCTGAAAATATCAACCTCTAAATGACCATGAAAAGGAAACAATTCCACCTTATGGTACTTTGTTGGATCAAAAACTCCCACTTCATTGTAGGGTAAAATGTCCGGAACCCAAAGGTCGCTCAGAGAATACCTCAGCACATCGATTCCGCCGTGATCTTCTGGATTCCAGGAGAGCATTTCATCTTTCCACTGGATCCGTTGCCAGATTAGAGTGGTCATGGTCTCAGCCTTGGCGTTGAATTCCACAAGTTGGTACAACGAAGCGCTGAACGTCATATTGACAGTCGAGTCGTAATTTTTGACTGGTCGTGCACGGCGATTGTATCCTTCTATTAGAGTCCTTTGAAGGACATTTTCTGCAGATTGGTATACTTTCTCATTTTCCACGTCTTGTGTTAGCTGGATGATGATATATATGAAGGTAGCAAACAACTGAGTAATTTTCATCTTTAAACAAACCGCAAATTCGCGATAAAGATTTGATTACTGCAAATCCGAATCTCAATAATCACTCTCAATCTGCCAGCAAGCTCTAAATGTAAATGGCTAGAGCTGGTAAATAAAGATATTTAATAACTAAAATTATGAACTACTTTACGAAGACGGGTCAGGTGAGGTGAAAATGTGCCTAAATATAAATCAATTTTCATCATTTTCTTCTCAAAAAAAGCATGATGATTTTTTGAAAAAAAAAATACGAAAATTGATCTATTAAACTTTATGCATATTTTCACAAATGACTCGGGCGTAATTGAATATTTTACTGTACAGTTGTGAATATTTTTAACCAAATTTTCGAAGAATTCATTAAAAGTTATTTGTGGTCCCATGTCAAATGTCAAAATACACAATGTGCAAAATACACAGATAGAACCATGCAATATTTTACCCTTTTGTTAAAATTATTAGAAAACTTATTTAAAATAATAAAAATGCCTAAGTGAGATCATATAATATACAGGGAGGCTCTGTAATGTGCGTTTGCACACAAGATTCCGACCCCGCTCATCCACGTGACATCAGATAGAAAACCGCAATGATTCAAGATCAGAAAATCGCAAAAACTCTAAACAAAATTTGTGTATGAACAAAATTATTGCCTCCAACGCAAATACTTCAGTGAAGTAAAAAATGCCAATTTAGACTGATGAGATCTGCCATTATTAAGAAAGCGAGGCAAGACGAACAGCAAAATCAAACAACAACAAACATCAATTATATCCAAAACTTTATGTCCATTTTTTTCAATAAAAAAATAATAACAAAGTCAAGATAGCGTCAGATAAAACTGAAACTGAGCAAATCAATTTGTACTTTACGAGAAAACATATGCGACCAGTCCATAATAAGGCTCGGTTACAATTAGACAGAAAAGAAAAAGAAGAGCAAAGTTAATAAATTTGCTAATTTTTCAAAAATAATTAATTTCAAAGTGAGGAAAACCATCAGATATCAACTGAAACTGTCCAAAAACTTTATTATAACCGCAGCCTGCTTAGAAGCGCTGTAGGACCTGTCTTTATTTAATTTTTCTAGCGGTTACAAAAAGAACAATAAACAAAAATTCAAATGAAACTTGTGAGGAAACGCTGTCGAAGCCGTAAAACCATTTACTGCCCCTCAAAATTGTCCGGTTACATCTCCGTCGAAAAAAAAGTGCCATGTGATCCCGACTTCTCATTATTGGGACTCGGTAAAAAATTGACAAAAAGCGGAAAAGGGGTAAATTAAGAAACACTTGTGGTTTTCGAAAACAATTCTTTTCAAAGTTATGAAAGCCAGTAGCTAAAAAACGAAAAAATAACTTGGTTCCTTTATTCGTCTGAAGGAAGTCCTGGAGATCTGTAATTATTCACAAAATGTCCGACGTTTACCAAAAACAACGTCAAACATAGACAAAAACCAAAACTAATTTACTTTTTTTTTGCGAAAAACCCATGTCGAAGCCAGTATTGTCATAACGAGTTCCTTAAAAAATTTTAGAAATTGTACAACTGCCCGTTCTCTGGACGCCAATAATGTCATGTATGATCTTCAATTAACGAGACTAGGTTTCAAAAACATACAAAAAAGAACAAAAAATCGAAATTAGTTTGTGATTTTTTTAAATAATTGATTTCAAAGTCATGAAACCCATCAGCCATCTACTCAAATGCGAATATAGGCTCAGACAAATTCATACGACAAAAGACAAAGTGAAAACGACAGTTAAAGATAAAAAAGTAAAAAAAAATAACTCAATTAGATACTTCGAGAAAGTGGTGTCGAAGCCGTCAAAGCCATAATCTGTTTAGCGATTCTGATTTGTTCAGTTGCGCCCTATCTTGATCGCCAGTAAAGTTTTATGTGAATTATCTATAATGTCACAATGTGAAAAAACGAGAGAATTGCCGAAAAAATGGGTCATTGTCTAAAAGTCAAAAAAATTTGTGAAATCTGTTAGTATCAAGGCCAGAAAATCAAAACTTAATGCGTAAAACCGTAAGAAAGATTAAATTTTAATTCAGTATAAAGAAGAAGTCTTCTTTCTTTTGGTGACACTTAGTTAAAAGTTGACCAAAATAAGAGAAAAATTGTGAAAAAGTTCAAAAACTCCCTGAAAAAAAAACGAAACTCAAAAAAACCTTTTTAATTTCATAATCATGCCTGAGAAGCCGATGGAACTACCACCACAAAAGTTGAAACCAAATATTGCCGTTTAAGTATGATAAGAAATGCTTGTAATCGCTTCTGCTAATTTGCAATCGCATTATGAGAAAAAATCAAAGAGGCCAAAATGGGCTTAATTGCATTGATACTTTTGTACTGAGTGGCGGAGTTGTCACTTGGCCAAATGTTTCAAATCAAACTTAAAGCTTTTCCTTCTCAATATCCAATTTGAAATCACTCACAGATATTTCAAAAACAATAAATTTCACCTCAAGATTTAACTATCTAAATATCAAAAACTATTACCAAGCAAAAAAAAATGTCCAATCAGCAAAGTATTTGAGGTTTAAATGCGCCGTAGAAAATGGTTCAAAAGAAGATTCGTCAATGGCAACAAAGTAAACTAAAATAATTTTTTCAAAGTCTGGCCCTATTCTTTGTCTGGCCAATTTTTTGGTGTGGCCCTAAATAAAACGGTTAAGAAGTATAAAACGACCTGAAATTTCTTTGAGGAGTCCAGTTTTGCACGGACAATCAAAACATTTGCTAAGAGCAATCGATGTTCTGAATTGTTTTACAATTCAATCGTTTAGCAATCGTTGTTCTGAATCTGATTTACAAATCGTACCTAATGCTTATCTGAAATAGACCAAAATCACAATTTTATGCTGATAGGATCAGACGGGAGAAGCAGAAATGAGCGTTCGGAAAATAAGTTGCATAAATTTTTTTTAGTACAAAAGTGCGGGCAAGGTT